>NC_051156.1:141850134-142011274 GCF_013339745.2 Dermacentor silvarum
AAGCCAGATGGTCCACTGGCCTTCCGAACCGTTTGTCGAACCGGTTCGAAACAGTTCCTCCAATAAGTTGAGGCTCATTCACACTAGGCCGACACGACACCGATTTTGGTCTGCCGACTGTTGGCGACAGCGTTTTCCTTCCGTTAATCCGTTGGCCACAGCGTGTTTCGCCCTGTATAAACTGCTGTCGCCATCAGTCGGCAGACCAAAATCAGTGTCGTGTCGGCCTAGTGTCAACGAGCCTTTACGGTACGCGTTCGGCTCCAAGATGGCAGAAAAATACTGGTGCGGTTCGGTTCAGCTGTAAATAACGATTGTGCACCGGTTTAGATTCAGCCCCGGTTCGGTTCGACACCCCGATTACAGGTATAAAAAATGTAAATGAGTCTGTCTTTTACCAAACGGACTCCAAGCAACAAACTTATTGCTCCACTTTGCTTAGAAATACTAAAAAAAAAGTATCTGATATTGGAAGGTCATTTTTCTCGAATAACTGTATACGATTCGAAAAGTTCGTAGAACCCTATATAGTGATAATTTTCCCGTGCAGCACAGCACTGATGTAGGAGCCTGCGTAAGCGAAAATATTTATTACAAGGGCTCGTATGCAGGCCTACGTGGGAAAAGGGATTAAATATCTGCCCTGAAGGCTCGCAGCTATCAGGAATTCCCAGAGGGAGCCGATAACAGCCCGGGCGTCCGTGTGTGTGCAGGCCATTCCTCTGCAGTTTCATTGCGACGAGGTCAAACCGTGTGCCACGGTGTCACCACTTCTCCAATGGGGCACCCAAAGAGGATTATAAAGTTAAACTACATTCGTAAATAACGTATCTCGAAATAATGCCGTAAACCTCGCTGCTACCGTAAGCGAAGGTGTGTGAAAAGTCAAGAAACCACACAGAAAAAAAAGGCAGTTTCATCCGAAGGTGAAGTATTGAAAGAAAATGCAGAGCCCTTCCACTACTGTGACGATGGAAGCCAGCGAAGCTGTGATCATGGTGGGTCTGCTATAGTGAATTTATATATTATCATTACTGACTATATTGAGCGTCTTCGGCATGCTCATCAAAGAGCAAGGACACCGGCGTCTTGTTTTAGCCCGACGCGACGGCTAAAGTAGTGCGTTTGCTGCGCCAAGTCCGCCCCATCGGCATCGGCAGCGTATGAGCCACAGCGTTCATAGCCGTGGCAGACTGCACGGCATCGTCAGGATGCTGACGTCAGGATCTTGGAAGATGTGGTTAAACGAGCGTCCGTCTCATAGTGAGTTCAAAGTGTAACTGCTGGTAACAGCGCTAGCGCGATCTCTATACGTCACGAGACAAAGAGGCACAACGATTCACCGGTGGGACGTGCCGCCGCCGAGTATTCGACACTTGTGAAAGAGGCATCGCCGGTGGCGAAGGGTATAACAATGGGCCATCCATCATCCGTTTTGACACCTGTGCTAAGGCACAACTGGTGGGAAACCGCCGCGCACATGGAGCCGAAATTGTTGTATATGCGCCGGTCGGTCTGCGGACGCGATCTCATGGAACCTAGCCCTTAACAACTACGCTGTAAAACAGCAAAGTTAAGCATCACGCTAAACTTTGCTCCTCACACGGTGTTCGAACAATACGCGGAAATGACGTGGCGCGACGTAGTACGCGACACAATGGCTGCTGCGTGCAGCAGGAACAGCACCCTGACAGATGCCAGGCGTCTCACAACGCTGGCCCTATGATGAACGCCGGCGGCGGCGTTATATGGGCGTCACCCCTCTATTATGCACGAGACCGACGGAAAGGAGTTTTGTCGGCGCCTGATTCAAGAATCAGATATATTTAGCTCGACGTTTTGCCCCCATTCCGCTGAACTCGGTGAATGCACCATGTCCAATATTCACCAGCTGCCCAGCAGGAAGGCTAATGTGCGTGCGCAAACAGCGCTCATACTATGCGGCGGAAGGGAGAACGCTGCCCTAGATCCAGCAGAGCCGATCGAAAAGAGCGTGGTGGTGGTAGAAACTTTTATTGCCATTGATGGTGGGGGCGAAGACCCCTACATGGCACTTGGGTGCTCCCTTACTGTGAGGACGCACCCTTACAAAGCGAAGGAGAGCCCTTGGAGCGCAATCCTTCTCATAGCACTGGAGATGATCCAGCACTGGTCTTGAGGGGAAGTGCAGGTCAAAAGAGTCTCCCAGTAAGACTCCGCCACGGTCTGTGATGGGGGATGAGGGAAGGTGGGGCATGTGAGGAGGGTGTGTAGGAAGTCTCCTGGTTTACTGCAAAGTTTGCATGAGGAGGGGAATTGGTCTGGGTATCGTGCATGTAGCAGCAAGGGGTATGGGGCAGTCCGAGTTTGTAGTCGACGCCAGTGTGCGGCCTGCGCTATGGTGAGGGATGGGGCTGGGGGTGTGTATTCCCTTCGTTCGTCCCGGTAGTACGAAAGGATATCACTGAAAGAAAGCAGGCGCTCCCTGGCCCGTAGAGGGGGCTCGACTCCTCCTGCCCGGAATGTAAGACCTCGGGCTAGGGAATGAGCCTCCTCATTGCCAGGGAGGCCGGCATGTGCTGGCGTCCAGATGAGGGTTATGGGGTGCCGGGGCTGCCAGAAGCGTAGTAAGCGAGCAGCGGTGCGGGATATGTAGCCGTTGGCATAGTTGACAATGGCAGATTTGGAGTCAGTGATAATTTTGGTGGCAGATGTAGAGATGAGAGCAAGCGCGATGGCTGCCTCTTCTGCCTCTGTGGTGGAATTGGTGATGATTGAGCTGGAGGTTAGAAGCTTTGCCTGATTGTCGGCTACCGCCAGGGCCATACGGGAGCCTGACGTATACTCTGCTGCGTCCACGTAGACCACATCATGGTCCTCGCTGTACTGTCTGTGGAGGGCCCGAGCCCTTGCTATTCTGCGGTTCCCATCTCGCTCAGGGTGCATGTTCTTGGGGATGGGAGGTATGTTGAGGTTAGAGCGGAGGATAGAAGAAAGGGGGACCCCCTCGGTAGGGTGTGTAATTGCGGTTAGGCTTAATTGGGATAATAGAGCGCGGCCAGCGGCTGAGTTAGATAGACGGGATATTTGTGCCGTAAAGGTGGCTTCTGTGAGTTCCTCAAAGGTGTTGTGGACACCGAGTTTGAGGAGTCGGTCGGTGGATGTGCTGGGGGGAAGGCGTAGAGCCATTTTCGTGCAACTCCGTAGGAGCGCGTTTACCCGGTCTCTCTCCTTCTGTCGGAGGGGTAGGTATGGAAGGGCATATGTGGTGCGGCTTATGATGTAAGCCTGAGTAAGGCGAAGTGCGTTTCGCTCACGTAGGCCAGCCCGGCGGTTCGCTATGCGGCGAATAAGTCGGGTGGTCTGTTGAGCGTGTGTTTGGAGAGTCTTTATGACTTCTCCGTGCGCGCCGTGGGAGTGTAGAACTAGTCCTAGCACGCGGATTTTGGATACTAGTGGGATAGGATGGGTACCTAGCGTAAGGGAGATGGAAGGAATGACTGAATCGTGTTGCTTGGGGCGGTAGAGAAAGAGCTCTGATTTGGAAGGGGAGCATGTCAGGCCGCGCTCCTGTACATATGTGTCGATGGTGTTTAGTGCCAATTGTAGATGTTGTTCTATTTCGGCGTCACTGCCGTGGTTTGCCCAGACAGTGATATCGTCGGCGTAAAGGCTGAAATGAATGTCGGGAATTTGAGCTAGTTGTTGGGGTAAGTGAAGAAGTGCTATGTTGAATAGAATAGGGGAGAGGACGGCTCCCTGGGGCGTACCTCGTGCTTCCAGTGTTATGCCTGGGAGGCGGTGGTCGCCGAAGGTAAGTGTAGCTGTGCGGTGGCTGAGGAAGTCTCGGATGTAGTTGTACATCCTGGCGCCCACTGCCAGGGTTGTAAGGTTCTGTAGGATAGCTGAGTGTGTAACGTTATCGAATGCCTTCGTGAGATCCACACCTAGGATAGCTTTGGTGTCGTAGGTTTGGGAATCTAGAATGTGTTGTTTTAGCTGTAGGAAGACGTCCTGTGTGGAAAGCCCAGGACGAAATCCAAACATACAGGTGGGTATGAGATTGTTGCCTTCTAGGTACTTGCTGAGCCTGGTCTGGAGTACATGCTCCATGAGTTTGCCGACAGAAGAAGTGAGGGAGATCGGTCTGAGGTTAGAGGTGAGCAGAGGTTTCCCAGGTTTGGGTAAGAACACGACTTTGGCTTCTTTCCATTGCGGTGGGAGGGTGCCCTTTTGCCAGCACCCGTTAAAGTATTCGGTAAGGGCGGCAATGGATTGGGCGTCGATATTCCGGAGCGCCTTGTTGTGTACCCCGTCTGGGCCGGGGGCTGAGGACGTGTTAAGTCTCTGGAGTTCAGCCTGAACTTCTGCTTCTGTAATGGGTTGGTCAAGGAGGTCGTTAGCGGGGCCTGTATAGTCGGGGTGTGTTACAGGAGGGTATGTGGGGAAGTACTGATTTCGAAGTTCTTGGAGGAATTCCGGTGGAGGTGTATCGGAAGTATGTATGAGTTTGGTGAGGTTGTGTCTTTGTGTGGTCTTAGATTGAGTGGAGTCTATCAAGTGCCTAAAGAGGTTCCAGGTCTGAGGTAGACTCATATTGCCATCTAGCTTGTTGCATAGTGATTCCCAGTTTTGTCGTGAAAGAGTCGCCGCGTGCGTCTCTATCTCTTTGTTGAGACGGGCGAGGCGGCGTCTAAGTGTTCGGTTCCAGCGCTGCCTTTGCCAGCGTCGTTCTAGGCCTGCTTTAGCTTCCCATAAATGCAGGAGGCGGGAGTCAACTGTGTCGCTTGGGCAGTCCTCTCGTAGGGGACGAGTTACGGATCGAACATCACTTTCTAATTGTTTGGACCAGTCGGTGATGTCCGTGATGGGGACGACGGTGCGGGCTGCTCTACATGATCGGAAAGAGTCCCACTTCGTGAAAGTGGAGCCTCTGGGAGGTCTGCGGGGTAGTTGAGCATTTAAGAGAATTTCGATGATGCTATGATCACTACCCAGATTCTCTTGTGTGTTGCACCATGTGGCGTGAGGGAGGCGATGTGCGAATGTAAGGTCTGGTGTAGTGTCTTTACAGACACTGTTTCCCGTGCGTGTAGGAGAGGTAGGGTCGGTAAGAAGGGAGAGACCGGTCTGTTGCGCTGCTAACCACACCCGACGTCCTTTCGGTGTGTCGTGCTGGTAACCCCAGGCCGTATGCGGGGCGTTAAAGTCTCCTACGACGAGTAAGGGGCACTTGTTTGCTATGCGCTTCGCAAGAGTAAAAAGGCGTTCGAAGTTGCTTTGTAGGCATTTAGGGTGGCTGTATACATTCAAGACGAAGATACTATTCGCTCGAGCGTGTTGTGGCACAAGCTCAATTAGAAGGTGATCAATGTCTTGAATCGCTAGGGAATGGGAGATGGTGGTGATTGAGCGGCTAACTAGAAACGCTACCCGAGTGGGCGGGGGGGATGTGGGTAGAATAGGAGTATAGCCGGGGAGGGTGAGTGGGTTGGAGGGCTCCTGCAGGGCAAGGATGTCGGGTCCTGTAGCGCAGGACAGCAGTTGGTGGACCACATGACGCTTCTGGCCAAAGCCCCGGCAGTTCCACTGCCAGAGAGTAAGATTACGGTTTGGAGCTGCCATCATGCATGAGAGTCGATTGGGGGTTGGGAGTCGTGATAACTGGGGGGTGGGAGTCGTGAGCTGTGGTAGGGATAGGGTTGTCCTGTCCTTCAGCTGCTTTAGGCTTCTTACGTCTACTTGGGGTGGAGTCCAGCTTTGTGAGGCGGGTTGCGTAAGAATTGAGCCGGGACTCAAGATCGCTATAGCGGTCAGAAAACCCTTGGGTTAGCACGTCGAATCGGTGATTAAGAGCAGCATTGTCTTGTGTTATGTTAATAACCGCGTCTTTGAGGGTTGCACATTCCTGGTTGATGTGAGTGACAGCGTCCTGCAATTTTGCCTCAAAGCGAGCAGCAAAGGACTCAAGCAGGGTTGGAATGTCGTCTAGTGAGAGGGGGGTGGAGGGAGGTGGCGTTGTGCATGTGGTTGAATTTGTAGAGGGTTCCGTGTCAGCCTCCATTGCTAGCGAATCAGGAGAGGAAGTAGGGTTGGAGTGGCTGGGCAAGGTATGGTCGTTGGGTGGGTTAAGGGGAGGAGGTTGAGGTGCGGTTGGAGCGGGGGTAGGTGAAATGGGAGATCCAGTGGCAAGAGCACTTATCTGGGCTTCCAGTTTGGCGATGCATTGTCGAAGAGCGGCGGCTTCTGCTCGGGCTGCTGTAGCTTCTGCTTTGGCTGCCGCTGCCTCCTCCTGGGATTTCGCCAGGGCGTGTTGTAAACTGGGATTCACTGTCATGGATGTCGTGTGCTTGTGAGAAGAAAGGGGCGTGTTCCAGGCTTGTTTCAATGGCTCTGTCCAGGCTTGCTTGTGTTGGTTGGGCTGGGTGGGTCCGGATGACAATTGGGGAAAACTGTCCCTGGGTGGGACCGATTCCTGCTGCTGCGTTTCTGGGTGGCTTGGCTGTTTCCTTGGCTGGTGAAGGTTTCGTCCCTTGCACGATCCCGTGCCGGTAAGATGAGGGCCCTCACACAGAATGCATTTGGGCGTACAAGGAGGGTCTTGTTGCGAATGCTGTGTTCCACAGCGGGGGCAAAGATTGGTCTTGGGGCTTGGGCATACGTCGTGACGGTGACCCGGCTGTCTGCAATTGGTACAGGCATCCGGACTGCCGCGGTATAGGGTGCAGCGGTGGATGGCTCCCATGTACTTGATGGAGTGCGGGACTGCGTTTGCGTCGAAGGTGATTAGGATGGAGTGCGTCTTTCCCATGCGTCGGGCTGCTAGTATGGTGTACTCCGGATTTCTTCTGACCAAGTCTTGGTAGAGTTGCGTTGGGGTCTCGTCGTCATAGGCGTTTGTGATGACTCCTCTGGTAGCCCCCGGTGGGGGTGCCACGTAAGCCGTGCAAGGGTAGGTTTGGTCTCCAATTGCGAGGGAGGTTAGCGTCTTGAGAGTCTCGGCTGTTGGGGAGTGTGTTGTTGCCATGGTGAAAGTATTGTTGGTCGGGTGGGTGCGCAGGCAGAAGTCGTCCGGTAGAGGGATTCGGAGCTGGGTCTGCACTGCTTTCGTAAGTCGAGGTGTTGGGACGTCTAGAAGTCGTAGTTCACCTCGCGGGCGAACGACCACTCGAATAGCGTTGGGTGGGAGTGGTGGCAGCTGCTTGCTACGCTGCACTGTGAGGCGCGTCTCCTTGGTCGCAGGTGGTAGGCGGGCCGGCGTCTTGCCGCTGCGGGTGGCGGCTGTTGCGTCGTGCGCCGCGTTCCTGGCGTTCGGGTTAGCTGCCTCGGAGGTAGCGTTGCCGGAGTGGTGAGGTGGTTTCGGCGAACTGGCTGGTCGGGAGGCGTAGGCTTTATACAGCACTGGTGTCCAATCGTCTGACTGGAGCTCTTGTGCGGTTATGGTGTGGCCTTCAACCGTTACATCCATCATAATGGCTGGCGTTGCCGGCGGTGCCGGCGGAGAGGTAGAGTCCGGGTGAGGCTTAACTGGGCAGCTGAGCGTCTCGGTCCGATAATCGTTCTCAGCACAAAAAAGGTCGGATTTCACCCGGAATGGGCGGTTTCCCTGTCTTCCTTAGGCACTTATGTCGCTTCTCGAGCAGATTAGTGGCCGTAGGAGAGATTGGGTAGGAGCAGCACGTACCGTTTGCCGGAGCCGACGTTGCAGGCATCCGCTCGCGTTGGCCCCTACGCGGCGTCTCCCGCGGCGTTGGTGACTGTTGCCGGAGCCTCTGATATAAATAGGCACTTGGTGCCTGCAGCTGAAACGTCGCCTCCCTTCCCTCCCCTCCCCCCCTCCCCCCACGGCCTCTTCGCTGCATCGGAAGAAGGCAGCGTTTGCTCTACATATATGGTGATTGTAAGGAGGAAAGAGAACGCCTACTTCTGCAGCCCTTAAGGAAGCACGGCGCAGAACGCGCGTTTGTTCTCCGCCGTGCGTTCACTCCCCGTGAAAGAGCGCGTCCCTCGCGCCCTTTCACTTGCACATACAGCGTTCGGCGGCGCGCGGCGACGATTTCATCTCCATTGACGTCATACGGAACCTCACGGCGACGGCGACGGCGACGCCGACGGCAGAAATCTGCTTTTGAGTGTCCATATAATTGCTATCGCAATAAAAGATCGCGTCTTACAGCTGACACAAGGAAGCTCTTTTTTTTTTCTCTGTCCCCTTGTTTTCCTTCATAACAACGACGATACTCCTTGCATTCACATCCTGCCGGCGTGCAGAACGCCGGTGTAAGCTACCTATAGGTAATAACAAACAACTCGGGTGAAATTATTCGCTGTGGAAACACAAGGGAGACAGAGAAAGGGTGGTAAAGGTAAGGGAACGTCAGCCAGTAGACGAGCGTCCGGTTTGAAACCCTACATTCAGGGTTAGGGAAGGGAAGAATAGAAAGATAGAAAGAGGGAGAGAGTGAACACTGCTTGCAAGCGGGAGGATGCACACGAGGACTATTAACCATCACTGAGGCCTGCGCACTTCAAAAAGCTGCACTATATAGCACGCATATGAAATTTAGCGCCAGCGAGGGATGTGGCCACAGTCCGAGAACTTGTGTCTCAGATATTTTTTTGGAGTCCAGCCGCTTTAGTGGCGGTCTGATACACAGTTGCGCTGGACGTCTTATTGAGGGCAGGCGCACAAAAATAACGTTCCAAGGTTTTTTTTTTTTTTCAGATCCGCAAGAACCGCACGTTGGTTTATCGGCCATTTCTATAATACTGCAACAATAGGACTATGTTCGTAAATGCCACTCCCAGCCCTAGGTGGTAAAGTAATGTTGCAGAGCTCCGAAAGAAACTTGTGGGCGCTTACAGCCATAACAAAGGGTCCAGGGTACGCATCCGGAACTTCTAGATGCTCAAAGTCGAGTAAGGATGTGTCGTTGTGCGAGCAGCAACAGAGGACTACACACAAACTCAAACTCTAGGTACGAAATTGTTCACCTTAGGGCGTGGTGGGTTTATCAGTGTAACAAAAAGTGTCGGATGCACGTTCAGAGAGGAAAAAAAAACTAAGAAAATCTAGTTCGCGCTTCTTTCTTTGGTTATAAAAGTAAAACAAAATTATTTTCGTAAGAAGAATCCCGTCACGTTTACTGTACATCTTCTGGAGTACGGAGGCAAACAGACGACAGCGCACCTTTTGTGTCATTGTCGACGTTCCGATGCACAAAGACGTTCCAATGCTGTCGACGTGCCTCAGCACCATGCTCGACAAGAGTGACAACCGTCCTCTTATGGAAGCCAGAATTCTTGGACCCTGGTCCCAGCCGACGTCGACCCGAACTGCTTTGAAAGCGCTAGTGTGTTTTTAAAAGGAAACTGGACTCATTGAAAAACTATAAAATGTGTGAACTGGTGGGCTCCTTTTTTTTAATCTTTTCTAGTTTTTTTTTTTTTTTTTTTTTTGCCCTTGCCCCATCCCCCTGTGCAGAGTAGCCAACCGGGCACTTTATCTGGTTAACCTCTCTGCCTTTCACTTCGTTTTTCTTCCTCCTCCTTCTTGAGTAAAGGAACAACTACGCGAAAGTTGAACCGGGAGGAATGCTTCATTAAGGTTCTTTCATCGCTAGCAGCAACTTTCTGCTTTGACAGCTCGGTCATTAGAGGTATAATAAAATTTAGTTGCTTTTTTTTAAGAAAACAATCGCACAGTGCTAAAACTCCAGTGACACCTGCCAGACAATGTCCTCCATCATTTCATTATTTGTGCGAGCTCTTCTTTATAACAGTATGTGTGCGGGCTTGTTACCTTCATGCGCAAGTTGGGACCATAGAGGTAGTAGAGCAGAAAGACGGCTGCAAGAAAATAAGGATCTTCAACTAAACCTTTGAAGTTTATCCAGGTGGCTCGTTCATAGGTTCCACTTGGTATCAATGCGATGAACAAAAAAATGACACTCGCAAGTGGTTCAGTGCTTTTTCATGTCTCTTCTTTTATAGAAATTATCCATGCTGTGAAGCTAGCCCAACTTTAACAACTTTCTGCACTCTGCTGCATTGCTGCCTCTGAAGCCATGTTATTTCGTTGCTGACAATTTCACGCTGTCAACTTTCACTTCGCCTGCCCACCAGCTGTCGGCTGAGCGTATAGCTACACGTTTGTAAGGGTCGGTTGGGGACAATTCATCACGCAAGTCGTAACGTCGACCTGCTTCTTTCCATTTGCTCATACTGGCGATTTCACAACCACAACACTTAGCCCTAACGAATCACAGCTGTGGAAAGAACTGTTGCTTTAAAAAGAAATGAAAACGACCTCTTTTTAAACCTCCCTAATCAATCTTGTGAAACGAGGAGGTACGCGGCCGAACCTTTATTCAGCCCCACAGGCACTATATTGATTTTTGACAGTTATTTCTCCGTGAGCCTTTTTCGGGGCGCCTATTTTCAGCATTCTGATTCTCAATCTTCGTGTTCATTCGCTTCGTCGTAGTTACTTTTTATACGCATTTGCGTTCGCCATCTGCTCCGCAACGGTGGCTCCGTATACTCAATCCACAAATATTTGTGGCTAGGAATCGATTTCATGCGGCACATCATTTCTACCAATAAAAGACGATCTTGATTCGCAGTCGTCTTCCCGTATAAGTAAGCTTCAAGCATTTCTTTGTCGCCTGTCTCGTCGTTTAATTCAAACGTAAAGCGCACGATCGAAGGTCATAAAAGAAGGGCAATTTATACAGTCATAAAAGAAGGGCACTCGATTGTCCGTGGTTGATCAAAAATCGAAGCTTGAGACGCAGGATGTCACGGTGTTTGTTTAAAAGGCTACTGAATTATACTTTTCTTCAGCGCGAAGATTCACGCGGCGAATAAAGCCTCGGCTGGAGATTAAATTTCTTCGAGCGAATAATCGTGTACCGAGCGCTTAAGGGGGCTCGAATAATCTCAAATCTGCATGTCGGATGATTATTCAAGACTCCCTTGCAGCATATTTTATTCGTGACATTTCAATTTGGCTGAAGCTGGTATGGGTTACTGTGCTTCTGCCTGACATTATGAGACGACCGTCTCTCGTTATGCTTTACGCAAGGCCACTGCCTCGCCGGCGAATATTTGACGATGCACTTTATTCTGTTGTAATTAACAAGCGAGCCGTGATGCTAAGTTTAAAGTTATCGAAGAAGGCGCGGAAAAAGTCATTTCGTCGCACATGGTCTTGAAGAAGGACTGGTTGACGTCGGTATTGGCGCCGGCAACTCCTCTTCGAAAGGCAAGCGAAACTAAATGAAAAAAGAAAAACAAACGTATTCACGCATATCAACGTACCTAACAAGATACATAACAACTTATAACAAAATCAAACGTTAACTACACACAAGCGACCACAACGGTCATTCTGTGAGCCCCATGATAAAAATGCATAGGGACTGCGAAACAACTTCGATCGAAAAGATTGATTATGCCAGAATTCGCAGCTGTTGCGTGTTCAAGAAGTGCTGTTTTTTTTTTTCTGCAGTACTTAAACCCTCACTCATTCGCAATATACAGACACGTGTGCAAGTCCGTTCTTGGTTTTACTGTACTCTCTCTGCATGATAGATACGTATTGCCGTTTCACCGATAAAGTTTTGTCTTGCGTGCGCTTGTCTCCTATACATGTGTTTATCATGTTTCTAATTATTCTCGCAATGTAGAACGCCTTCACGGTGCTCAACTACTCGGTAATATGCAAAAGATGGGCATCACAATTTATGACGCCATGGGAAGAAGTTCATGCCTAAGTCGAATGTTTTCTTCTTCGCAATCGATGAAAGGCCATACTGATATAACGGTTATATTTCTCAGATTTCTCATCTACCCTATGATGATATGGATATGATCCATTGATCCATTATCAATGCCAAAGCCAGCCTGTTCTCTTGGTTGAGCGAAATCAATGTTGTCGAAATTACCTCACTGAATAACTTTGCGAAAGCGAGCTAGTGAGCTTAAATTATTCATTTCTTCAACGCATTCCTTATTATGTATTAATATTGTAAAGGTAATTTACAATATTAATACATGTTTTTTTCTAATACAAACTCTTGTTTGTCGTGCCGCGTGATGAGGAAAAGGACGCAAGAAAAGCAGTCGAACTTGTGATACAAAATGCAAACTACATAATTTTAAAAAGCCAAACTACACCCGGACAGAACCTTAAGGCACGTGACACACATAATATGCTAAAAGAACTAAGGTTGCTATGAGTTCGAGAAACACAGCTCGAAACAGCTCAGAGTACGTGGACAGGAGACGAGAGGTTGCCGGAGGGAGGGGCGATGACGTGACGACATCGGACACGCCTCGATGTTGGATGGTGAGGAGATGGCTCTTGCTTAACCAGGGACGACCGCTCAGCAGTCAGCCTGCACCCGAGCCGCAATACACGGTGCAGGAATGGTCAGTCTGCCCAGCGGACAGCTTGCGCGCGAGCCGCAGTGCTCGGCACATATGCGGCCATTAGCCAGACCACGAACGGTGCTCCGCCGAACAGCTGACCAAGGAGACGCCTTGCCCGGGATCCGCAATGCTCGCGGCAAGTGGTAGCACAGCAGGCCAAGCCACGCTCCGAGCTGCGGTACTCGCGCTGGCGAACGCCTTGGCCAAGGGCAACGGTCGGGCGGCAGCTCCACGGACGGCCGCGTTCCTTGGAGCCTTGATTGTCGGCGTCCGAGACGTCGGCCTGCTGTCTTCCGTCTCCCGCTGACTAGGCGCGTGTCTCGCCACGAGGCATTTCGCCACGTGCTCGCCATACGTGGCCCAATCGTGGCACGACGCACCTTCGGAATACCACTGGGTCATCGCTGATTTGGCGGGATCACTCATATGCGTGATCTACTCGCGAAAGAACGCGTGCACACTTCGTCGTCGTCGGCGTCGTTTTCTTTCATTCATCACAAACATGATGTTGGAATTCTTACAAGTCTCTCGTGCACTTGAATTCACGAGTCTTTGTGAATAAAGGGTTGCAAGTTTTTTTTTCGATTACAATTAATCTTTTTTATCAAATCGACTGTTAATCTCTCTTTTCTTGCCACTTTTTCCCCTGTGCGTATCTTGCAATGACCATCTAAACTTAACTGCAGTTCATTGAAACTGGAGATAGCTTACTTCCGTTTCGCTTCCTCTTATGAGTTTTCGGTTTCTCTTCTGTCTAACGCAGGTACCGCCGACCGAAACCTTTTCCAAGGCAGACGGTGAGAGTAATGTACAGTACGCTACAAGGGCAACATGAGAGACTCGGGAACAGAAAAATACAGCACTGCGTCGCCCGTGCGACGACTCGACCCCCTGCAAAGCTGTAGACTGCAATCATGGATGTTTTGCAGTGCCAACTTTGAACATGTGCAATGTGCATACTCTGCAGGTGTCGCGTGTATGTGTAGCATGAGTTTCCTATAAGAAACGTCCAAGCGGTTTAGTCAACAAGGTTATCTCTTTCTTGTCCACACTACGTCGGCTTATATGTTATTGTAGGACACTAATATACTCCCACCGCACTTTTTCGCCACTTTATCTGGTTTCCTCCTTTTTTTTTCAATAGGCATGCGAGAAAGATTTCCTCTTTCTGACTCAATGGTTCGTTATTAAGCCTGAGGCCCACTTCTGTAACAGCTTGTGTTGTTAGCTATCAAACCTGGAAATATTTAACGGGATGTGAACGACTGGATCGGCTCTAAACAAACGCTGCCGCTTTTTTTCTGGCTTAGCTATCGAAACTGTGATCGTGAAGGCTCACACGAAAAAGTTGTTCGAGTCAATGATAATGAAAAGTAACCTGACTGCAATTTAAAAAAAACATAATGATCACGTTATATAATCACAGTTCATGAGCAATCGCTTATTGCTTCTCTTAGTATACACAGTGATTGACGACGATGTGCTGAGCGTAATATCAGTTTCGTGAATGTTCGAATGAATAGAAGCACGAATCTCGAGCAAGTCGGAAGTTTAAAACTTATGTTTATGAATGCGTTGACTCTTTGAAGTCTTTCACAACGCTGGCGCTGGCGATTCTTCCTGGTAATTAATTGCAGGGGAACAGTTTGAATGCTTCAATACAACAATTCCTCATCGATATATGTGAAACAGCTGTGCATAACGCTGGTCAGAATAGCGGTACTGTTGGCGGGGCCTAACATGGTCTTCTGTTGAAAATCGAACGTTCTTGAATACGTGCGTGAAATATGGCATTATGTACCGCTGGTGACTAAAGCTAGTTTGAAACTGCGAACAAAATATTATAAAACTGCAAGGCTTCATTGAACGTAATAAAAATTTATCTTAGAGCAAATGGCAATGCTTGATGGCGTTTGTTGGCCAAATAGATTGATTCAGGCATGGTAAACATGTGCAAATATTACAAAAGTGTGCTTCTTTTTTCACAATCATTCAAAAAGGGCAACGTGCGCTGCGTCCAAAATAGACATATCAGTCGAAGAAGAAAAGCTCAAGTTGTAAGCCCATCGTGATAAAATTCGTCTGCAAGTGCCAGGCTCAGGGAATTCAGTCCTCACTGTGTTCAACCCCGTGTGCTACTGTGATTTCTGTTCGATATTGTGGTCATCCTTGATATGCCTTTCCAGAACGCAAGAAATGTGCTGTAACCGCCAGCGAACTTAAGTAAGCTTCGTTCATGTGACTTCCTCGTGTGACAGTTGACAACGAGCGACGTGGCACCAGTCATAATTTTCGAGTATGTCACCTCGTCCAGAGAACAGCCCACAATTTGACGTACGTGATTAAATCGCAGTGTATGCCCATCGACGTTGAAGTGGAACCGAAACAACCAAAGTGAATCGGAGCTACGACATACCGCGTTGTGAACTATCCCCACAGTGCTCCTTTCACGAACATTGCGCGCAATCCAGTTAACTAACACGAGCATGAGTTACCCTTCTTACAAAATGCAACATTACTAACGCTTGCAGTGTTAGGCCAGTTGAATCAATGGGATCTCGCGTTAGCTACGCCAAGAACTCAAGATACCAGCTCAACTGCGCCGCATTTTGTTGAAGATCGCGAGACTCGGCGTAAAACGTGCGACCCGTTTCTGTCCTTCACGTGGTTGTTCGGCACGACATGACCTCGACATGACCTCAAGCCGGACTCATGGCGGAGGCCATTCAACTTCTCCTCCTGTCCCCGCTGTCGACGTTCTCCGTGCTGGTGTGGCTGGCAGCGCTGCTACTGCACGCGCTGTCGCCACGCCTCGAGCCCCGCGGTTCAAGACCGCGGCTCGTCGCTCGTGAGTCGGACTTCTCGCGGTTCCTGGCCACGGCTATTCCCGCGCTGACGCAAGCCTACGCGCCGCCGCCTTGGGCACGGCACCCGACCATCCAGTCACTGCTGGCGGCTACCGTGTTGCGGCGTTCCACGGAGGTGCCCTTTTTCAGGTGAGCCGCTGCAGTCGTCATGAGCCTTTGTCACAACCCATGGCGTATCTCTAAAGCTATCAATTATGTTTCTCATATCTTTCCAGGTGTAGAAGTACTATGTTGTGGAATATAGCTGTTTTATACTGAACAAGCAATGTACTGGGCAGATTTCACCAAGAGAGATCCTAGGTGTAAAAAAGTCTTGCTGGTCGAAGTACTGACGTCAAGCTGGTATTCCCGGCGTTTCGGTTGGCGAGCCACGCCTTTTCAGAATTATGAACATCCTTACCCCCTCTGCTCCCTTGCCGGCATCCTCATTTTATTGCATGACGTCACACGGTCTACTCCTGTGAAGTCAATAATCCAAGTACTTAGGAGTTTGTTTCCAATAAAACCTCAGTGATCTCGCTCTCTGTGACCGGAGTTAGATGATTACTCACCCAATAAAAAATGTCATAAAAGTCCGGAAATGTCTTTTTCTGGAGCAGATGTTTCTCCTTGTTTCTGTCTTTAATCTCGTTCCAACTGATTGATATTTGTAGGAGAAGTGAGTGGGTCAACCGACTCACTTGAGACGGCTTTATAATTTCCGCTTCTGCGTACTGTCGGACTATCTTATGCGTTATTGGTCTAGGCGTGGTCACCGCCTTCACTATGACCAAGGCTCGAATGGTTGACTGACGCTGACAATCGAAAAAAATGGTGAATGTCTACTGGGATTGCGAGAGGCATGAAAAAGAAGGTGCCACCTGGATAAAAAGTACGGTTCGAGAGGTGGATGAAGAGGCATGGAGCGTTACAAATGGAGCACACCAATAAGCACGCAAAAGCAGCACATGCTATGAATGAGATTAGGTGTGTCAAACAAAAGAGCTAACGAACACAGGTGCAAAGTGAAGGTGGGTGAGGAGACGCGTTGTGCTGTAGGTGTATTACGAATGAAATAGTACAGCCTGTTAGAAGCCCTGCCGGGATTGAAGCTCAGTCTCCTAGAGGTGGCGAGCAGAAAGTCCTAGCACAATCGGGGTCTAGTATGAATGCCGTACGAATCAAACGGAACGAAGCGCGTATCACGCTTTTCTTTTTTTTGTAACTAGCCTTTTTGTCATCCTATTACTACCTAATGAAATCGGTGGAGCATTCCTGTTATTATTTTTCATTTGTCACGTTTGAGATATCCTGTTGCAACTAAGCTGTCAGAAGCCTTGTTCCTCCATAATTTTCCGAGATGTCCGCTTTCTTTTTGAAAAAAATACTTGCCACGTTAAAAATTATGGACTGACCGCAAGGGGGCCAACCCAGCGGACTTGCTCTACATGTGCTCCCGTTCCAACGTGAAAACGTGAGATTCCCGAGGATTGTCACCTTGAAACACCAGAACGTTTGCATCAACCAACGCAGCTCGAGAAGCAGCATCCAGAGAGGCTACCTGCAACTCCATGAGTCAATTTCTCACGGATTTATTTTTCCTGCAAGTATAGTAAAGCGGCGCCCACCGAGCTAGGCCTACTGAGGTTCACCAAGCTCCGTTCCCCGAGGCCACGTGCCTCGCACCTTGCGCCTCGGCCGGGCGCCTCGTGCCCGTGTCCAAGAGAGAGGGTAGTTGTGAAGAGGAAGAGCCGCTACTTTCTTTCTCTGCACAACCACTCTTTCTCTAGGGCACGCGCACGAGGCGCGTGGCCGAGGAGCAAGGCGCGAGGCACCAAGCTCCGTTCCCCGAGGCCACCTGCCTCGCGCCTTGCTCCTCGGCCAGGCGCCTCGTGCCCATGTCCAAGAGAGAGAGGGTAGTTGTGAAGAGGAAGAGCCGCTACTTACTTCCTCTTCACAACCACTCTTTCTCTAGGGCACGCGCACGAGGCGCGTGGCCGAGGAGCAAGGCGCGAGGCACGTGGCCTCGGGGAATGGAGCTTGGTGAACCTCAGTAGGCCTAGCATCAGAGCGGAGCTTCGTATCTCGTGACCCACGTGCGTGCCCGTCCTCACCACCCTACGATGGCTTAGCGAACGCATGCAACAATGGAAGCAACTGTACATAGAGGAAACAAGCAAGAGAGGGAAGAAATATGAATATGGAAACAGACTTCGATGCAAACAGTGGACGAATGATCGGGATTCAGAACATCTGACAGAATGTAGGGAGGTGGAAAAAAAGCCAGCAAAGTAGGATAGCACTGGAGCGCGCGCAAGTCAGACATGCAATGAACAACCTGGAAGCCAAGCAGAAAAGTGTAACGCGCAAGACTTAAGGAAACACGCCACCGACGCAGCCAACAAGAAAAAGTACAGGCCGCCACCACTGCCGTAGGAAGACAGAAAAGTCAAATATCGACCACAACCTGGACTAAAACGCTCAAGTTGTTCAAAAGTATCAATCACATATGCATAAAAGTTACAACACAAGTGCTGGAGCCAAAATCTCCTTATAGTGAACACTCCGGACAACCACGTCGCTTTCGTAGTCCCACCGAGCATTAAAACCATCCAGGTGGACGGGACCAACTACAGCCTGACCCTATACATCAAAACAATTGCAGAAGTGTCAATGGAAGTCAAACATGGCCTAATACCAGGAATGATAGCGGAACAACTGGAAGAAATGCTGCGAGCAGACGGATGGGAAATCATCAGCGCCAGAATGCTGGGGAGGTCTACTTCTGCCAACCTCTACTTTCACGTCCCGCATGTCTCATTCTACGTAAAAGTAGAAGGAGCCCAAATCAGATGCCGACCATATATACCCGAAGACAGTACAGTACTGCAAGACTTGCGGAGACCTGGGACACAGGTCTGCTTGCAACCAAAACCCAATTTCTGTTGCAAGTGCGGTCAAGCCAATCCAACCAGCTAAACATCAATTCAACGCCATATGCAAGATCTGCAACCTCCCTCACGAATCTGCGGAAAAAGACTGCCAGAAAAAGCTAAAGCCGGCGCCCCCTCCCCTATATGTGAGTAATCAACGATTCAAACAACAGCAGCAGCTGAAATCACCTCTGTCGTGGTCCAGTCGACTCAGACTTGGACTTCGCACACGCTGTCTCGTGCACTACGGTTAACATCATCCCTAGCCCACCGAGAGGAACCTGCACATCGAGGGGAAGATCACGCTCCCGATCGAGGTCAAGGTCAAGATTTTAAAAAATCAGTGAGCTATGCAGAAGCTGCTAGTGCCAGCTCCACCTCCTCCTCCCGAAGACCCACAACACAAATGCCAGAGGAACACGAAGCCGAAAAGCTCCGCACGGAAATGGAAAACCTAAAACACGTCAACCATGCGTTGGTCAGAGGATGCAACGAACAGCAAACCTTCACCAAGTAACTTGAAGACATGAAAAAACGACTATAAGTAAAACACGAATCCAAACTCTAATGAGCACTCGAACCTATGCTGCAGCAGCAGCAGCAACAGGCCATTGAGACCCTCACGGCAACAGTCAGCCAACTCAAGGCAACCCTTGACGGGTTCGGCGCCCAAGTCAAGAAGATTTTCGCCGGAATGGGGGAACGCACAACAGCTTCGGAGAAAGCCTCTGAGCAACGCCGAAAGAAGCCAAATTACCCAGCCAGAGAAGCACGCATGAGCAAAACCATGGAAGGCCAAGATGGACAGCACACCCCAGAATAAAAAAAACTACAAAACCAAACAAGAATCAAGATATTCCAGTGTAACTGTAGATCCATCCAAACCAAATGTTACGACTATCTACTCAAGAGAATCCGGACGTCATAGCCCTGCAAGAAACCCAAATGGACAAAACCAAATCAGAGGATACCAAAACTCATATACAGTGGAAGGGAGGACCCGCACAGCAATGCTAACACAAAACCTACTAGTGGCCCAACAGCATCAGATTAACAATCACGTCGAACACACCTTCCTGGAGATACTTCCCGAAAGGAAGACGGATCAAAGCCGTTTCATCCGCAACCTTCATGGCCCCCCGAAGGAATCTCTCGCCAGCTTTGATGCCCTCTGAGAGAAGTGAAGTATGTGAGAAGGCACAAGCTCGTGGTGGTGGGGTACTTCAACGCCTGCCACGCGGCTTCGGGCTATCACAAGACGTACAAGAGGGGAACGAATGTCCACTACACAGCACAATATCATCAGCTAACATTATGAAACAACCCGCACACCCCTACAAGAATTGAAAACAATGTCTCAGCAGACATTAACCCGGATCTCACCTTCACAGCGCGAATACCCCAGGTGGAGTGGACGGGACTCGACGAAACCCTGGGAAGCAACCACCACGTGGTACACACGTAAGTCGCTTACAGGAGAGCATCACTCAAAATTGGTAAGACAAAAATCATGAACTGGACCGCGTTCCGAAAAGAAGGCCCCACACCAACTGCCGAAGACCTCGAAGAATAAACCAAATTCATCACAGAAGAGGTAGAGAAATATATCAAGGAAATTCAATTGACCACGGAAACACCGGCAGTGGACCCCCACCTTTTCCACTTGCGGGAAGCTCGTAGAAGCCTTATCCGTAGATGGAAAAAACTGAAACGAAACAGAGTCCTGAAAAAAATGCATTGCGAAACTGACCAAGCAAGCCGAAGAATGCGCGGACCAATTATAGGCAGAACTGGAACCAGATGTACGACAGACTTTAGGGAGCTCTAAGCAACCTCATGACATGGAACATCCTGAAGTCGCTGTTAAACACGACAGAATGAAAAACCAAGTCAAGAAAGAACCTGATGAAGCTCCTCCGCAATAACGGAGGCTCAGAAAACGAAATCTTGGAAGAAGTAAAGAAGAAGCTGACAGGAGGTGCACAAGCATATGGTCATGTGGGCACATACGAGCATATGGTCGTTTAACTCCATACATGGAAGAAAACAGGTACATTCCCGACACCATATATGGATTCCACCACCAATTGTCGACACAATACATCTTATTACAACTGAAGGAGGACGTCGTCGATCATCTAGGCAAACGCCGCAAGAGCACAATTCTGGTAAGTACGTGAAAGGAGCCTTTGACAACGTCTCTTACGAGGCAGTGCTGAAGGACCTCCAGAACACGCACTGTGACGAGAGAGCATGCCGCTACATGTAAAACTTCCTGACGAGCAGAACAGCGACAGCGGGCCTGGGCAGCCTGAAATCAGACAAGTTTGCAATGGCGAACAAAGGAAATCGACAGGGCTCCGGAATCTCGTCTCTCCTATTTAGCATAGCCATGCTGAAACTACCTAATATATTTAACGTAATAGAGGGGATACGACACGCCCTCTGTGCAGATGACATCGCCATCTGAACAACAGGCGGATCCCCAGGAACTCAACAGGATGCACTGGAAGAAGCGGTGGACAGTACAGAAAACTACCTCAAGGCTCGTGGGCTCGCGCGCGCACCAGAAAAATCGGAGCTTCTCATATTAAAAGCGTAAACCAGGGAAGACCGCCTAAAGGTGAAATATCATAACCAGAACTCTGTCTTAATTGAGTGCAAATCCCTAAAGTAGAATCATCGGCCTACATGTACTGAAGGACGGATCGGCGCCTCCACCCTACCCAAACAGCAAGAAATCGTCACGCAAATAGCACATTTGGTACGCCTGGCAGCAAACCGAAGATACGACTGGAAAGAACAAGATGCAGTCATAATCATCCAAACTGTCATCATCAGTAGAATCACCTAAGGCACCCCTAACTTAGACGTAAAGAAGGCAGAAATAAAAAAATAACTGACCACCCTTATCTGTAAGGCCTTCAAGATTGCCATTGGGATCTCCGAACACTCCTCCACACAATGGCTACTCCGCTTAGGTGTCCATAAAAACTGGGGGGAGCTAGTCAAAACACACAAAGTCAACCAACTCGAACGTCTCAAACTTACTGAAACAGGATGGGCAACACTCAGAAGATTACGATGTACTGAAGCTATGCAATGGCGCGACAAGAGAAGGGTTATCCCAGAGACGATTTGAGAGTACATCTCTGTAGCCTCCTTTCCAAGAAATATGCATCCAACCCACCATGAAGGACGAAGAAACGCCAGAATTGAGACTCTGCGAAAAACATATGGCCAAAATCCGGACACACGATAAACCGATGCAGCGAAGTATACAAGAACTGCGGCCCATGCGATCAGCGTTGTCGACAGCAAGGGTCAAGAGAGAATGGCAGCTAGCATCCTAACAAGAGATATAGATACGGCAGAAGAAATAGCAATAGCCTTGGCCATCTCAACCTGTGGGGTGGGAGCAATAATACTCACAGGCTCACAAGCAGCTTGGCGGAATTTTCAGAAAGGGAGAATCTCCAGGCAAGCCCTACAAATTTTCACAGAAACGGCAAAGAAGAACCTTCCAAATACAGGGTGTTTCAGCGAACACTTTCAAAAAAATTTAAAGTTTGTCTATGGCAGATAGCACAATTCTAGTTCATGAGCTGGTCTACTCGAAGAGGCAGACATTACTTCCACAAAAAAATTGAAATGCATAATTGACTACATAACAAAAATTTACTAATTCACTTTTTAACTAATTGCCTTATGGTCCACACTGCAATTGACAAATTCTAGCCGTGGAGTTCGCGCGGCGGATCCACTTGGAAAGAATTCTCAGGATGGCACCAGTTTCGAGAAATTAATTCCCGAACTTTGCGGAGAAACGCATTGGCGTTCCAGTTGTTTTCTTAACCAAAACGTCGTTTTGCAAATGAAAATGAATGAAAAAAATTACTTTCCGCAGGTGGGGAACGAACGAACGGAATGCGAAGACGTGGGTTCGTTCCCCACCTGCGGACAGATGTTTTTTCATCCATTTTCAGTTTTCATTAATTTATCATTTCTTTAATTCAATTATTAAGTAGAAGTAATTTCTCCTACGTTGTGCTTCGTGTTATTGTTTGTTGGCTCACTGTGATATGCTTATATGTATATATATATATATATATATATATATATATATATATATATATATATATACGTAGTCTGTAGAACTGAGGAGCCAGGCAGACAGTGAGAAACACTGCCTACGGCATTCAATCATCGCACCACCATTTCTCCAGTGAGGGAGCCCATGAAGCTATAAGTTATGATGAGAGAATCTGTCGGCGAACTCGGAGAGAGATCAATAGAAGAGCGTGGATAATACGTGCCCTGTGGTTGGCACGGCAATGCATTGTAGCGAGATGAGAAGAGGATAAGTGGGAAGGGGATGGAGGAGGCGAGCTCGAAGGCAAGAACACGAAAATGGAACGTGGCGCAGAGACAAGCCCATAGCTCTCTGTCACGTAGTGTCCCAGTTCGCGCTGATTTTTACCTCGTGGATACGTTTTCGCACCAACCAGCACGCCCCCATGATCAACGTCCTAGAACGACGCGTTTGTCTGTGTCACGTCTTGCGTTCAAGATGTATTTATTTTTACGTGTACGCCAAGGTACCTGTGTAGCCTGTCGTTCTATACGAGACATTTACATTACTTCAGGAGGAATATGAATATCTACGCCGAGAGAAACGCTTAACTAACTTCACTAACTCCTTGTGATACTACAGATGACACCTAAGGAATGAATGCATAAAAATAATTATTTATTAGGTTGGTTATCAATTAATTATTAAAGCACGGTGTCAGTAGGCAGGACAAGAGTCGAACAGGCAATTAATGGCCAGGTGAGGTTCCCTTCTTTCTTGTCGAAGTGCATGTTATATTTTGGTTTAGTATTCATTTTTATTTGGGATGGCCTACGTGGCTCCAGCGTTTCTGAGTGAGGCCACTGAGTGTCGTTTCTTCTACATCTTCTAATGCACAACATACCGCATACCTAAAGCGTTTTTCGACATCTTATGAACTGCACTTAGCATAAGCAATTATAGCTAAATTTGATTGATCAACTGACTGAGTGAGTGAGTGAGTGAGTGAGTGAGTGAGTGAGTGAGTGAGTGAGTGAGTGAGTGAGTGAGTGAGTGAGTGAGTGAGTGAGTGAGTGAGTGAGTGAGTGAGTGAGTGAGTGAGTGAGTGAGTGAGTGAGTGAGTGAGTGAGTGAGTGAGTGAGTGAGTGAGTGAGTGAGTGAGTGAGTTGCAACATATATACGTTCAGACTCGCCATGCTCACAGATGGTCTACAGCCATTGCTCTGCTGTAATGCCAGCCGGCATTTTCCAGCACGCTCTCCATGAAGTGCGTTTTGTGGGTGGCGGGTGAAACAACAAAACTGTGTTATGCGCTGCTATATGGAGAACGATGATTAAACTATCATGCAAGTTTTAGAGCGCAGCTCTTAGGCGCCCGTTCCTGCGTTTCGCGTCGGCGTCGTCCCTCGGCGTAACCGAGCGAACGAGCACAGCGAGGGATGAAAGAGCGAACGCGGAGCGCAGCCGGGGATGAAATACGGCGATAGCGAAGAGAGCGCAGGGAGGAAATCGGAGGAGGAGGCTGCAGCGGAACCATAAGGTGGAAAGAGGAGGAGGATGAGGATATGGCGAAAGTGTGACAAGAAATGCGTGGTGCCGCGCAAGACAGGCTCTGCGGCGACGACCGCTATGAGATGGCGCCGTCGTCTGTTCACCGATGGTATGCGGCGAGCGCGTCCACTGATACCATATATGGAAACAAAGCACTGCATGAGCGGAGGTCTGCTGTGAATCGCAACCACGCGCTGCCTCTCGAGATCTCCCGATTAGCGAGGCAGTCGCGCCACACTTCGCTCCGTTTTCAATGTGCCGCACGAGACAGATTGTACGCGCCAGCCAATATATCGTGAAATCAGAACACGTATAGAGCTGCGCTCAAATTTCGCATTAGGGAGTATCGTAATTGTTGGCGACCTTCTAAAATAGATTTTGCAGCCCTATTAGCCAGCAGTTGTGACTGGCTGTTGTTGAAGTAGTCGCATGCACAAATGTCAAGCCGCCAAAACTTCAGGTGAAGTTTGTGAAGTAGACCTCATCTCAAGGTGCTATGGGTACAATGAACAAAGTGTTCAATGCAGTACTCTTGCCCGCCATTTATTTTTTGCCCGCTAAAGTTAGTGGACAAACTTCAGGCAGCAACCGGAAGCTTTCCATGGCATTGCTTGTAATTAAACCGAAAGAGAACCGAAAGAACCGAGTGTCAAGCTGCTCTTAGGGACAGCTTTTGCCCCCAACCTCCTTCTTTTTGATGGACATTTGCGTTGTATTGTATTGTATGTATTGTATTGTATTACATTGTATCGTATTGTACTGTATTGCATCGTATTGTATTGTACTGCCTATAACCACTGCGCGTCAACTATCGCAGGACACATCTGCAACTCCGCGACCGTGGACTGGTGGCCCTGGACTGGGCAGGCAGCACGCCCTCGGCTCAGCCGGCCAACCCGGACGAGGTGCTGCTCATCGTGCTCGTGCTTCCCGACTTGGGCCGAGACCCCTGCAGCGTGGGAGACACTTGCCGGGCCATCCTGGCTCGGGGAATGAGGGCCGTGGTGCTCACTCAACGGGGACACGCCGGATGCCCGCTCACTACGCCAAGGCTGCAGGTGAGTTACTGTGCCCGGTCGTATGGAAGGTTAGGCATAAGGAGAAATCGCAATACTTAAAAACAGTTCTCTTTCGCGGTTGTCCGCATGTGTCCGTGATTGACGATTTAGAGCTGCCTTTCCTGAAGAGTGTGCCGAGAGTTTCTCTTTCTTTCTTCGTTTGCGCCACTGCGCTACTTTCAGTTGAGAGAAGGCGTTTGTGTTTTGTCTTTATCGTTCCTGTTGTGACCGTGTTTCTTACGCCTGCCTTTCCGCACCATGAAATCCTACCAACTTGCTCGGCCTTCGGTCTGTCCTAAGAATCATTGCTCAAAGTGACAGTGCAACCGATTCAGGAGACATGCATGGCAGGGAAATGGAGGCGAAGGACCTGTTAGAATTAAGTAGGCAAGATGGATAAGACATGAACGCGTGGACACATCGCAGGCGTATGGCGACCCCGGAGACCTACGGCAAGTGGTGCGGTTCCTGCGCGCCCACTACGGTCGCTGCCGCGTTGCCGTGCTAGGCATCGGAACGGGCGCTGACTTGCTGCTTGCCTATCTGGGTGACACCGGCTCCTCGTCGGGTCTGCTGGCAGCCGTAGCCATCTCACCGCTCTACGAGCCCGAGAAACTGCTCGAACAGTCACCCTGGCCGATCGGTACGTCTTAGCCATACTACACGATGAGCAACTTACACGACGGAAACAGGAAAGGCGTAACGGACACATTCCTGCAGGCCATCGGTAATCATGAACCCAGCCTGCTGCATAACAACTGGCCAGTTCTCAACAATCTTAATAACGCGCCTATATATATTTTTTTCCATGTTTGTCGATATATCTGCAACTTAAACCATTTTATGTTCAATAAAACAACACCTGAAGGTCTTTTGCCAGTTGTTTAGCTAGAAGTGTAGTAAGGAAAGAATAATCACTGAAGGACCTCGACTGAAGTTGAGGGCTTGAAATACACCAGAAGGAACGTGACGAAATGCACAACAGCAGGGGAGTAGAGCACTGCACGGGCTCGGGCTTACCCCAAAGCCCGGCCCGACCCGTAGGGCCGGGTCGGGCTGTGTAGGGCAGTTTTTTTCACGGACTCGGGCCGGGCTCGGGCACGGCATGTGATTTTTGACCCGGGCCCAGGCTGGGCTCGCACTTTCTGGTGGTGTGCATGTAACGTGCAGCCAGTTATCCTCACACGTTTCGACTCTGAAAAACATGTCTTTTTCTGTCTCAGGCAAGGCTCGGGCCGGGCTCGGGCCCTAAGGTAAAGGGGTGGCGGGCCAGGCCCGGCGGGTAACGTAAATTATTTCCGAGCCCGGGCGGGCCCGGGTCTCGTCATAAAACTTTTGGTCGGGATCGGGCGGGCAGCCCAACAGTAAAAACTGGCCCGGGCCGGGCCCGGGCTGGAAAAATCGGCCAGTGCAGTGCTCTACAGGGGGGTGCATCTGTTGCAACAGCCATTTATCATTTTTTTACTCATTGATCATTAAATTGGTAATTACGTTATTATTTGATTGATCAGTTAATTGGCTGATTGGTTGGTAGGTTGGTCTCCGCCTCAAATCCGAACCATGCTAATAACCATGCTAAACAGAATCATGTTTAAAAAATAGTACGTACGTTTGACAAAGTGCACTGAGCAACATTCGACTAGCGCTGCTATTTCGGTTTGTTATGAAATATTACAGCAGAAAACGTCGCGCATTGCTGACAGGAACACAGGAGGAAAACATCTGGACAGGCTCCGTATCAGCTCATAACCGTTCACTGTGAAGTTTAGCTTACGTGACCTTCAACAGTAGGCGCACTTGAAAACAGTGCGCATAAAGCCATCAGTCATTTCGGCGGCTCATACTTAGCCTCGGCACCCACCGCAGAATACCTCCAAAGTACGGTGCGCGGGCCGTGTATGCGCTTAGCCACGCGAAAGCTATGCACAGCCATGGATGGGCTAGAAGAGGAGACGTACGCTCGCCTCCCTAAGCGCGTGCTTGATCACGTGGCTTCCAACATTGGACGCGAGGAAAGACGGCGCGCATCAAGCCACCACCCTTCTCGGCTCACCCTCGCAGACTTTCTCTCGCACCCACAGCATACGGCGCGCGGGGCATGATAGGATCTCATCGCCCTTGGACTTTACACGAAACATCACGACGACGGCATAAATTCGCACAGAGTGTCCATATAATTGCTATCGCAATAGAAGCAGAGAAGACTGAACAATGTGAAACTGTCTTTGCGGGTGCTGTCACACAGTCTGTGAAGGAGCAACATAGTCGTACACATTGTCAATTCTCTACTGAGACATACAACGCCAAATAGTGCACAATAAAAATTTATCACACCGTTGGCAATCCTTGGGTAGCGCATCAACGCACTTATAGCTCGTCCCGCTGATGTCTGTGCTGGACAATGTCCATAGTAACTACTAATGAAGGGAAGTTTATTTAGACATAACAACACGTAAATACACTAAAGCATATGAACTGCGACTCGGTTTTCCTTCCACACAGCGAAAAATCACATATATCAACAACACATTAGTGTCATTTCATATTTGTGCCGCGCAGGACACCACAGACATGTTGCTCCCGAGGGGAGAAAAAAAAGAAGAATGAAAAAAGAAGGACGGAAGGAGGGACACTGCTACATTACTATAGAGGTGGGTTATTGCGGTGTTCCCCTTCGGCCTCCCATCACTCTCATTCGAGCAGCATTGTCAATACAGTATTACAGGGAATTCCAGTTTGTCCTTCTTTATAAATCAAAAAAACGCGTATGCCAGTGCCTCAGGAATGCATCTTCACCATGGACGTCTAATTGCTGAGTGATGTATACGTCGTCGCAATTTCGCGAATCTTTGCGATTAGCGGGAAAATTATTGGCCATATTTTCGTGGTTGAGCTCGCTCTTCCGCCCAGCAACGGCGGCACTGAAAAGTGACGGTTTCACCCGACAGCCAAAGCATTGATTGCGATAGCAAATTATTAAATAGCCGTACGATGCAGGGTTAGTCGTTTTATCAGATGCATAAACTGCTGTAAACATTCGCTTACTAACTAAATTAACAGGCATGTTATCATGCGCGCACAGTCAAACACGAACACATCTCAATCGATGACTCCGGACACTCGCTGTCGGAACGCTGACGTGATGAAGAGCGGCAGCAGTGGCTAGCGAATTCCCCTTCGCGCTGTCTCTCACTTCAACGCGAAATATCCGTGCGAGAACATAGCGCACACGAAGCCATCAGCTATCTCCGGTCGGCTAGCCTTCGAACCCAGCGCAGATTGCCTCCAAGGTAGGACGCGCGCAGCCACGCTCAGCCGCCGCAGCTGGGGTAGAAGAGATGTGCGCCAACGTTCCCCCTTCCCCCTTCCTAGCGCGAGCACATCTCCCCGCCTTCGTCCCTTGCGAGAGCGAGAAGACACGTCCGCATCAAGCCACCATCGACTCACCCTCGTAAACTTTCGCTCGCACCTACAGCATACGGCACTGTATGCTGCGTGCTACAGCATACGGCGCGAGGCCGCAATGTCGTTGCACTTCGACTTAACACAGAACATCACGGCGACGCCGATGGTAACACCGACGGCGTAAATTAACCTGGAGTGTCCATATAATCGCTATCGCAATAAAATATTGAATATAAGCTAGTAAAAGAGACCCTAATTCCTTCAACGGTAAACTCCGCCTCAAACTCCGAAAGCGCGATGAGTCACATGCCACTTTCCCGTCCTCGAATTCGAACAGAGCATGCTTTACAGTCTCGCGTTTCACACAGTTTTAGATATGGTCATTCGCCACTGCACGAAAGTGCGCTCAAGCGCAGACGGGTGCGTATAGCTCACCAAATCTTTTCAGGCAATGAAATTGGTTTATATCCTTTAGTAATCGATTTATAACGTCATTGGTTCCAAGTTTTTTTGCGTTTTTTTTTTTGTTCTATTGCACACCTTGGTTTATTCTTCGCTGAGTGCGAGGCTAACTAGCACTTGGCTTACTTGTAGTGTTGTTCCGGCGGCGGCTGCGTATGGCGCGGTAGAGCGCGGCCATATCTTGAAATCGATCTGCGATGGGGAAGGATTGCGCCGAATGTTAACAGCTTCGTGTGCGCTGTGTTATCGCCGCTTAGTTCGCGTTGAAGCGAGAGAGCAGCACGAAGGGCAATTCGCTCGCTGCTGCTGCTGCCGCGCTTCCTCACGCCAGAATTTTGACAGCGAGTGTTCACGGTCGTCGAGTGAGATCTGTTCACGTTTTCTTGCACGCACGTGACACCATGCTTGTTGATTTAGTTGGCAAGCGAATGTTTACAAGTTTATACAGCCGATAAAACTACTATCCTTACTCTGTGTAGTTGTTTATTAATTTGCGATAGCAATAGATGCTTCGCCTTTCGGGCGAAACTGTGACTTTTATTAGGCTACTAGTTGCCTTATGTGTGTCTAACGGTGCCTCGGCTTGCAGGCTGTGGAGGCGCTCTGTGGTGAAAGCCTTCTTCAGGGTACTGCTCCAATAAAACAACAGTTGTCTCCCAAGATTCGCCAGAAGGTTTCACTAATGTTTTTGCCACTCTGGAGAATATTTTAATTTCCGGCGAACTCCTACCACTGGGTTCGCGCGTAAATGCAAAACTTTTGCTTTTATGCTAAGCCGGGTTACCTCCCCAGAGGAAATCTCCCGCGATTGTTGTGAGGCGCTTCGCTATGTTTCCCGGTACTATAGAGCAATGTACGTGGCATAAATGGAGTATGCAAACAACTTCGTCAAACAACTACAGAACGTGCGACGGATGGGAGGCTAAACTGACAACAATTACAACCGAGTTCCTTCCGCTGTTAAAAATTTTTTCTTGCTTTCTGCAAAGCTCCTGGATTGCCAAACCAATTTGACGGACGCTCCAGGCGAATTTTCGCCGCCGGCGTCGCCGTCGTAGTCGACGTGATGTTCCGTATGTTGCATGTGTATGCTATTTTTTAGATGCGAAGCAGCTTATGGTCGCGGCTGTCACTCCCTCCCTCCCTCCATCCATCCGCCGTGCGGCGTCCGCACCCGCACTGCGCATGCGCATCCTCCTCCCCCTCCTCTCATTGTCTCTTCTCCTCTCCTCGCGGCATTCCTCCTCTCCTCTCCGACGCCCACACCCGCACTGCGCATCCTCCTCCTCCCCCTCCTCTCCTTGTTTCATCTCCTCTCCTCTCGGCATTCCTCCTCTCCTCTCCGACGCTCCTCTCCTCTCCGGATTGCGGAACGAATGGCAACACCTGCGGCTCCGCGCGCGATAATGCGAAGCAGCTTAGGTTATATAGAGGCGCGACGGTAGGCGCTGCATACTCCGCTGGGGGGCGCCACTGTAGCTCGCGGTACAATGACGCGCGCGCGCGCTCCGCTCCTCTCATTCTCCTCCCGCAACGCCGCGATGAGTGCCACGGACAGCGCCAGCGTCAACGCCAGTGTCAGCGCCGCGGAGAAGAGGGCTCGAGCCGCTGCCACGAAAAGGCAGCGGCGACAGGCCGATCCCGAACTTCGGGCTCGCGAAGCAGGTAGCTACGTACCTCAACCTAACGGAAACGATGAACTGAAAACTAATGGGAACTTGAGTCGACCCCATGGCTGCTTCGCATACTACTCAGGGTTCCCCTACGGGAAGATGGTGTAATTTTATTGCGATAGCAATTATATGGACACTCAAAAGCAGATTTCTGCCGTCGGCGTCGCCGTCGCCGTCGCCGTGAGGTTCCGTATGACGTCATTTGGAGAAGAAATCGTCGCCGCGCGCCGAACGCTGTATGTGCGAGTGAAAGGGCGCGAGGGGCGCGTCTTTCACGAGGAGTGAACGCACGGCGGAGAACAAACGCGCGTTCTGCGCCGTGCTCGCTTAAGGGCTGCAGAAGTAGGCGTCTCTTTTCTCCTTTACAATCACCATATATGTAGAGCAAACGCGCCTTCTTCAGACGCGTGAGAGGCCGTGGGGGAGGGGGAGGGAAGGGAGGCGACGTTTAGCTGCGGCACCAAGTGCCTATTTATATCAGAGGCTCCAGCAACAGTCACCAACGCCGCACGCATTTTGAGCTAACGCGGGCAAAACGCCGATGGCGTCGACAACAGTTCTGCGTGTTGTTGCTACCAAAGCCGCTCACCTTACTTCGTATGACATCGCTGTGTTGCTATCGCATTCATTGCTTCGCCCTTAGGGCGAAACTGTGACATTTTTTTTTCTCTATGTCGTATATGCAAGGTATAAGCTATGCTAGTCAACCGCCAAGGTTGCTCAAACAAGCTCTTATGTTCCTGGCTGAACTATTCCTCAAAGCTTTGACAATCGCCATTTCATTCACAGCGCGCGTCCTTTATCTTAAAGGCGCCAGAACATTTAGCTCACTCGCGTACGTCTAGAGACACGCATGCGCCTGATGCTCCTTTCTCCTTAGTATAGGCAAGCTAATTTCTTATTAGTGTGAGATTCGCTAAAGCTGAACGTCCCCACACTCGACATGATTGTAAAGTTGAGATTTATTCGTTCGGGAATGGTCCTAATCGTAATGCTAGTATGGTCGCAACTATTTTACAATCAGTGTTCAGTAATGTTGTTGACCTCCAAGGCATAGGCTCGCTTGGATACATGCCTTCCTTTAGCAATAAAACAACGCACTACTTCGAAAAAAAAGTTTTTATTCCAATTTGACAAGCGAGTTCATCACGTCTGTTAATGCATCATTGAGAATATTATAGAGGTTTATGTAAAACACCGTCAGAGTGCCATGAGGCATGCATGGGTACAGTCATTCTGTTCATGTGTCGCCACACCTCATACGTAACTGGCATGTCAAGTTAAAGCGATATCGTTAAAAGACCCGTTACGCAGTGAGCATGGCGCCAATGGCGTTGAGCGTCAGCGAAAATTCGCTAGCAATGCCAGTGCGTTGCAATGCCAGTACGCTAGCAATGTCAGTGCCAGCGCGTTTCTACCAATCACCGAGCGGCGGCGCCGACCGCCCGGGCGGGGGAAAGTAAAAAGAAAAAAAGCGGGCAAGTTCGCACTCGCTCGTGCAAAGCTTATACCCGTGCCACACGTGCAAATTAAAGTGCACTTTGAGCGAGTGCGCTTCAGCGCGCTGAATGTCACTTTGGTGGTGTGCTGCTACATGAGAAAGAAAAGTGTTCTTTCAAATTGATGGCCATGGCGACCGAGAGGGAGTCAGACGGGAAAGCATATATTTATTCATATAAAAATGTGTGCACGAAAACAGTTGATTAATGTTAGAAACAACATTTACAATCCGCCTTTATATAAGCGCCGGCAACGATGGAAACTTGACCAGCAACAGTCAAAACGACTCTATCCGCCAAACAACTGCGCAGTCACGGCCACGCCGGCTGTTCCGGCGTGGCCGTGAACAGCCAGAGCGCAGGAGTAGCTTTTTTTTTTTTTTTTGCTGGTCTTGTTTTTCTTTTTCTTTTTTTTTTGCGGTGTGGCACATCTTATTATCTTGTAACGTTAGCAATTTAAAACAATGTTATCAAAAATTACTCCTGACTCTTCTTTCAGTATCACTTTATGTATCTTCTAAACATTGCTAACGATGCTACACCGAACACACTCGCCGGCAAGTGCACTCTGCCGTGAGTCACTGTCACTAAGCGTTCCCGTGTGGCAGCCTGCGAATGACACTAGCCGCGAAGTGCACTCGCTCAAAGTGCACTTTACTTTGCCCGTGTGGCACGAGTATTAGGCAGAGCGAAAGTGCCAATCCTCAAGTCTTACTGGCTGCTACTGCTAGGTATTAACTTAGTTGCTGCGAGGTCTTAACTTGGTTTAACTTAACTACGCATGTAGGGAAGGTATTCTCGAGCGATCATTTTCGGGGGTACCTTCTCTTTCGCGACATTTCGCGTGACTAGCGCTGAACGCGTCGGCGCCTACAAGCGATAGCGTTCCTGGCATGCCACAAACGCAGGCAGACTGGCAGGAGCCGTGTCTGTGTCGGGCGAAGCGAGCGCGCACCTGCGCCGGCAGTTACTAGGCAACGCGTGGTGACCTCATCGCTACTGATTCGGCGCATGCGCGGCTAGGCAACGCGGGTGGTGTCGCCAGCAGCTCTGCGCGTTGCCTCGTTGGTGCTGCTACAATTTATTTCTCTCTCCATCTCGCTCTCATTTCTCTTTCTCTCTCCCGAGCATTGCGCGCACCGCGCGCATGCTCTCCTTCTCTCTCCTTAACGTCCCATGTGAAGGCAACATGTGCAGGGCACGGAGAGGAGGCAAGGCCCACGCCGGTCCTCGAGGTGGTTGCTAGGCAACGCAGTGCCGTCATAGCTCGGCGAGGTTTTGCGACAGCAGGTGCCACTTTTTACGGTTAGCTAGAACAGTTTCGCTGTTAAAAAACCACCGGGACGCTCCCCTTCGTGCGTAGCGTTCGCCGCCAGCGGTTGTCCAACACTTCACAATCGGTCACCGAGGCCAGTCGACTTCATGAACTGTAACAATGCCCGCGTCGCTTTGTAAGCCTGCGACGCGTGGGGCCACGGTTCGCCGCCAGCGTTTACCGGTAAACATTACGGCTTCATAAGCTGCAGTTGCCGGGAAGCGTGAGAAGCCGCCAGGGATCTTTAAATGATCTTTGAAAAAATCCGCTTGGCGTTTGGAAAATCAACGAACATTATTGCTTGTATTTGTGTATAAATTTGAGTGGACTCCTGCTGGCTCGGCTCTTTCAGAGGTAAAGGAGAGGTACACTGCGTTTTTGTGGGGAACGCTTGTTCGTAATTTTTAGGCTCTCACCGACTATAATATGTATAATAAAAAGGAATGAGGCATAACATTTTAATGCGAAAGCGTTAAGGGCCCGTGTCGCAGGAAATCCGGTGTCGGCGTCGGCGTCGTTGTACGTGAGCGAGAATTTCCGTATATATTTAGGTATACTGTATGTATATGCCATGCCTTGCTAAATGACATGCGGTATATGCGTGTTATATTGCTGCACCATTCTATTACTAAAGTTTCTCATGATCTTGTTTTACATTCTTGACAAAGTTATTCTTAGGAATTTTGAGAATTACAGCGCACAAACAAACGTCACGAAGCAAAACACGGACAGCGCATGCGTTTAATGTCAAATCTTGTCAGACTGAAATATTAAAAGTGCGGAACAATAACACAAATCTGAAAATGATGTAATTATTCTGGCATGGATGTGCACAACCACCCGGTTCGGCCCACGCAAGACGCCGCGTTTCTACCCGAAAACTCGCCTTCGTGCATAGCGTTACATAAGCTGCAGTTGCCGGGAAGCGTGAGAAGCAGTCAGGGATCTTTGAATGCTATCGCGTTCCACTCTTAAAGGCGAAGTTCAAACATCCTCCAAGTTTTTTTTTTTTTTTTTTGCGGAGAGAGAGAGAGAGAATAACTTTGTTAATTGTCCAGGATGGGGTCTGAAGGTGTGTCTATTCTATGTATTCCTCCGCAATGTCGCCAATTGCCTTTTTTCGCAACCTCCGTAACAGCCGTAGCTGTTTATTGAAATTTGACGAAATATATATTTTACTTTTGTAAATGTCATATCTATATCTCATACGTTCATGTTAACTACGTTCGCGTCGAAGAATCTTTAAACTGGTATACTTGCTGATGTTGCTCGACGACGAACGTGCCCTGCAACTCGGTCGCGCGAAAGCACGCTCATCGTCGCCTTTGTATCAGTGGCGAAAGTCCGACTACCACCAAAACGGGGGAATGAGCGGAACGGAAGCTATAATATTCGCTCTATAACAAATTTCGAATCGCGTCCTGATTGCTGCTGCGCTCGAGCACCGACCGTGTTCGAATAAACTGCTCGCGTCCTTCAACTTGGTTTGTGGTTGTTGTCAACAGCGCTACCGTTTCTGCTGCACTGGCATTATTCGCTGAGCTCTGTTGACCCGGGGGGTATTCTGTAAGAGTCCACTTAGTGGACTGTCCATTTCTGTTGTCGTCGATCGGCTCCAGTTGCACAAGCGAGAAGGAGCCAGCCAGACTCCTTGTCGGTCGTGCAGCTGGAGCCAATCGGCGACAGTCGAAATGGACAGTCCACTAGGTAGACTCTTACAGAATAAACCCCCGGGCTTCCCTTCCGTCCTTGCAGGCGTACTCCGCCGTCGGGCGCTGCAGCGCATTGTGGCGGAGCACGGCGGGGTTCTCTGCCGGACCGGCTACTCGTCGAACTCGACGTCCGGGGCGGCGACGGCTGTGGACGTGGAAGGGGCCCTGTCGTCGACCAGCTGGCAGGACGTGGAACAGAAGGTGCTGTGGCCCGCGTGCGGCGCCAATAGCGCCTCCCAGTACTGGGAGCGGAACGCGCCCTTGCGCGACGCCGACGACATTGCCTACGCCGCTGCTGTGCGTCTCCAGCGCGGATGATCCCGCGGTGCCAGAATGGGCGCTGCCTATGGACATCTTCCAGGTGAGACTGTCGGGGAGTACTGTGGCCCCTTGGTGAGGATCGCTGGAGAGACCGTCCTGTTTTAAAGCGCTTAGCCTTCTTTGGAAACTCACCGGGGATTATCTTGTGACTGTCCAACCGTTTTCAGGGGCCGATCCCGAAGATAGTGCAGTTTAACACCGTGGTAAAAGCCACGCAGTGGTACCGATACTATCGGTGGTGCGCCGCCGCCATGCGGTGGTACCGCTGGTATAAGGGCAGCGTTCTAGTATTGTTCCCGCGTCAGAGCTAGCATTTTGGCACGCTGTCGTTCGGACGACGTCGTCTGAGACGCTGCACCTCTGGTCGCACACGGTGCACGGGGTTCCTAACTGGTCATTTAAGAAGGGGTGCTCGAAGTGCCGGTTGGCTCCCGTGTACGGGTAACGTGCGGTGGTAAGGGGAGTGCCACCCATAACACATAGCGCAACATAGTGCCGGAAATAACCGCCTCCCAAAGCATGTTAAATGGATTCTTGGATATAGTAACCGGGGTTGGTTCTGCATACATTCATTTGCTTGTTTGCTAGTTTCACCAGCCGCCAATATAGCGTAAATTAATGGGCACCAAGAAAATGAGAGTGCTGTCGCTGCTGTCAGAAAGTTATTGTATCGATGAGGAAATATTCACCCGCCGCGGTGGTTCAATCAGCTAAGGCGTTGCGCTGCTGAGCACGAGATCGCGGGATCGAATCCCGGCCGCGGCGGCCGCATTTCGATGGAGGCGAAATGCAAAAACACCCGTGTGCTTGCGTTGTAGCGCACGTTAAAGAACCCCAGGTGGTCAAAATTAATCCGAAGCCCTCCACTACGGCGTGCCTCATAATGAGAACTGGTTTTGGCACGTAAAACCCCAGAAAGAAGAGGAAGGAAATATTCACGGGAGAATGCTGGCGGTGTTCACGCCTCAAAGTATTACGGAAAGAAAGTAATGGGATATGGCCTTTCCCCTCTGCAGTAAACTTATTGGAAGGATGATAATGATGATGAGCTATTTTCCTTTCATATTGGCCAGCAAGTTCAACAAGCTTATTCAAACCGCGCAGTCCCAGCGTTTGCACATTACAGCGCTTCCGAGCCGCGCATCATATCTGTCCCTTGCACACATGCAATGTTCGAAGACACTTAAGTTTGAGAATATAAGGCAAATGCCGGCACAATAATATGCCTTCTTCGGATGCGTGACATCTTCGTTGTAACGCTTAAAAATTAACGTGTAAGCATTGTGTTTAGGTGTAGACATAATAGAAGAAACCTAAATGTATTTCTGTCTCAAGCCAGGGCACATCTCTACACACAAAGTGCACAGTATATGCCGCAATAAAGCCTAAGTTGTTACCTGTCTTCGCAGTGGTTCGCAACTGAGAGATTTGGTGGCACTGTCACGTTCTCGTATGAACCTCGAGCACTCAAATCCTGCGCAGAAATCATCTGGTGTTGCTTCTAACTATAGCCACCCGCGTATTTCAGTCTACTGCAGCAGGGGGCCACTTACCAAGTTTTACCGTGCTCTCTGCAGATCGACCCACAACTGCTGCTGCTGCTCACCGAGCACGGTGGCCACGGCGGTTTCGTGGCGGGCCTTGGCTCGTCCTCGCCAACGGCACCCCGGTCTTGGGCGGACGGTGTAGCACTGGACTTCATCGCGGCCACCTTGGACTTCACAAGCCGTGACGGACGGCTACGCAAGTGCGCCACCCGATGAACCCTGTCGGAAGTACTACGTGATCGCCCCCCGCGTGCATCCGATCGACCTTGTGGCCAGGACATTTCGCTTCACCGAACGGCTATGATACCGACGATGAGTGCAGTGCAAGCGTTTCTGGACTCGGACGCGAATTTCCAGGAAACTTCGTTTGAGAATCTCAAGGATTTCGGTGGCAGCCCCCTGTGGAACCCGGTGGTGAAGGCTATTTGGAGGTTCATGTGGATGTCTTCACAAAGTGTCGCCTGTCATTAAGTCCCAGAGCTTCATTAATTTCGTGAGACAGTTGTGAAGGCCCACAATCTGTCGGTGCCCATAACCGAGACACCGCAATGTATTGTACGATATTTTTTGGAGCTGACGCTGTCAGAAAGTGTATTTCGAGCTATGGTACAGTGACAAGGCTGGAGCAGTTAGCACCCGCATTAACGCACCAGCACAGCTATGAGACTTTCTTGTTGAATCGTGCCGTCATTATTATTATTATTCGATATGCACGCATATACACACAAGGACACCAAGGAAATAGGGAGGGAGCAAGCTGACAACTCTCACCGAGAGGGGCAGAACACCTGCCTACTTTTTCAGGAGGGGAGAATAGAGGAAATGAAAATAGAAGGAAAGCAACGGGATCTAACGTTTCACGCATTGGTGTTTCTCTCTGACACTTCTATAGCCCCTCGATCACAATTTCGACGGTTCATGTAGCTTTGTGCGTTTTAATGGGACGCGCTTTAAGTTACGCGACGCAAGAATTGCTATTTTCTTCCACTACTTACTGTTTTGATGTCAAAAACCTCGCCTGTCTCGTTAATTTGAGCTCATGTTTCTGAATACTGCAAAAGAATGTTAGCGCTCAAAATATAGATATAAGAGGAAAGCTATACCTGCTTCTTTTGTCCTGTGCGCTTCAGTGACTTACGTTCTCGTGCTTAACGGAATGAAGCACGCGGATAAGCACTGTTGGAAATATAGGGGCATGGTTCACCAGTAACGTAACAGCAAATAGTTTTCGATGCGTTCGAATGAAATCTCAACTATTTTCTTGATCGTACGAGAGTTCCGACAGGACCGAATTATGTATGGCGCTTTTAGGTGGCGCGCGCGGTAGTATTTTCCTTCTTCGCGATGAAATCTTACGCTTTGTTTAAAATGTGATCAATGAAACAGTTGCTCACTTCATCCTAGGGAGTTTGGAACTTTCTAGGACTTCTGTTTCAACTGCGTGTGAATCTAAGTCATTCCACTCCACTATCGTTAGCGCAAAGAAATAATACTTAAACACATATTTCTTTCCGCTGAAATGGAAATACTGAAAGACTGTGTCGCCCTCTAGTAGCATAATCTGTTGAAAATTGCGCATACTTAGATGTGGTATTCTTGAAGTGCCCATCAATAATTTTAAACATAAAGCGTAATCGTGCAATTTTATTCTTCTCCGAGTTGTGCTTTAAACCAGTTTTTGTCACCAATCCCAAAATCGTTACCCTGCCGTAGCGATTAAAAATAAATATCACCGTTTTATTTTGAACTCATTCTAACTTATTACTATTAACACTGAGTAAAGGGATCCCTAACAATATTAGCGTATTAATTAAAGAATGGGTGAGATAAAGCCTTGTATGCTGTAAACTTTGTTTCTCATAAAGGATTTCTAAGGGAACGTTTCAAGTAATGTAGTTTAGCCATTGCTAGGTTAGTGATTTGGTTTATGTGATCGTTCCATATGTAATGCTCGACGCGAGGTAATGCATTTCCTTCCATTGCGTATAGTCAAATAAGTTGACTCGCGTTCTATTTGTTACAGACATGACAACTATTTTCCTAAAGTTTACCGACATTTGCCATGTGTCGCACTACTTCTGATGATGAGCTGATGAAGTTCACTGTTCAGTCGAAGCTGACCGTCAGTCGAGTTAAAGCAGAATATAATACACAGTCGTCCGCATAAAGTGCCATTTTAACATTGCCTCTGTGAGCAATGTCATTTATGAGGTATAGTAGGAACAACGGGCCCAACACGGAACCTTGAGTTACGCCTGACACAATAGAAAGAAGATATGAAGAGGCTTGCTTAAAAATTATATATTGATTCCTAGATGTTCCTAGAGTACGACTGGATCGAACTGCAAATCATCATACTTTTATTTTTTAGTACACGTAGCTTAAGAAGTAGTTTGGAGTACAACACCTTATCAAACTGTTCGTCAAAACCGTCTTCCTATATCTTTGTGAAAAAAAAAACAGTCGAATGACGCTGTCATCTGTGTAGATAACAAGAAACAACAACGAAAACAATCAAACGACGTGGTCTGGCAGAGCCAGTGCTTCCATCAAGCATTGACACTCAATGTAGCATTGACTTATTGTTTTTTTTTTCAACGTTTATTGGTTCTGACAGCCAAAATCCCTGGACGCGTGACATGTACATTCCATAAACGCTGCTAGCTTGCAATGCTTCGTTTGCATTTCAAGCTGAGCTCGTAGCAGCCATACAAGATACAACTGAAAATCCCTCCTGTAAACCGAAATTCTCTTCAATAAACATGCGAAGTATTCGCGTTTTCATTGTGTCACACTTTAAGTGTCGTGGAATATTGTTGAAGATAAGCCGGCAAAATTTTCCGTGCGTTAAGTTGTGGCCGCTAGAGCGGCAGATTGGGAAGAATGTGAGCGATGAAATGGTTGTGGGCCATGAGCACTTCAAGACTTCTGGGGATGTTGCACCGCGTTGAGTGCTTCTACTTCTCTCTTTTTTAGGCTTAATTGGGACAGTCTGTTCATAAAGAGTCCAAATATTGCTTAATTCGGCTAAAGAGCAATGCTATTTCGACATAGTTATGCAATTCAGCCCGAAAAATGTCAAAAACTAGTGACACTTTGGTGTTACCCATTCGCAAGGTCGCCGTATCACACGCGAAAGCACTATCGCACACATTGACGATCGAGACAGCACGCACAGCCGATCATATCGCGCGTATCTTCTTAGCACCACTAAACTGACTAGAGTTAACTTGACTGGCGTTAAACGCAGCCCCACGTTCGAAGAAAACAAATTTGCGTGTCTTTGGAAAGGCCAATGAATTTGCTGTGCTTCAATAAAAACTCGTAAGCCGGCGGCTTCTCGCGACGCGCGTGCTTCCTAGACCCCTCCATCACCTCTATACCCGCCACCTCTATACCGCCGCGCCCTCTATAGGTGCTGGAAAGTGCAAATTGGTTATCTCTATCGGCTAATGCTATGAGGCAACTGGGCTGCTGAGAGGTTTCGCTGCCCCCATGATTTGTCCGCGTTACAAACCACATTAAAACTGTCTGTGACCCTTATCGTGCACCGTTATCGGGTTTGGCCCACCAAGTCACCAACTTTAATTACACTTTCTCCAGAATCAGCCAACTTTACTCAGCGTGATAGCTGTTCGCATCAATTAGAGAGAAGAGCCAAGGACCAGCTCCGAGTTAAATGTCCCCTAACCCGTACAAGCTAGCATTATCGTTTACCTGCTCGAAATATCATTCCATGGGCACGAAAACACACGTTTTACAAGCGAGTGCCGATGCGGCGGTGCTACGGTTATTACGCATACAGTGGCTCTAAGACCCTTAGCTGCGGTGCACACAAGCTATGAACTTAGATTCAGAGCAAAAGTCTGAGAAATGCCAAACCGTGGCTCTCGCGATGCCTCGTGGAAAGAAATATGGGTATTTTGACGCCGTCCAATTCATTAGGACGATCTCTTGAACGGACTTCTCGACCTGGTATCACTATTAGACTTCCGAGTTACCCGTATACATATCACAAGCAAACCTGTACATAAGAACTGCACCGTCGCAGTGACATTTCACACTGCGCAGTTGTTTAGATCGCATCAAGCAAGCCGACTGTGTCCTATGTAAGGTCACTGTAGATGCCAAAAGAATGAAAGTTTAAATTGCCTAGACACTGTTGCAACTCGGTCAGTTTTACGCACGCTCTTTATAGCAGCGTCATTCTCATAACGTCTTTCGGGAAACGGGGCTTTATTGAATCTTACGTTCACACGAGAAACCAAGATCTGCAATCAGTTTAACGATTTTGCGACCCGTTCGAGCCTTCGATGTATTTGAGTGCATTAGGAGCCTGGTTGTCCAATTCTGCTGACGTAGGCTTGGACACAACCAGGTCAGAAAGTGGCCAGAAAGCGGCCAGAAGTGGAACGAGATCAAAGTTGCAGGCCGACAATTCAGATAGCCTACGTGGTTTCTACATGGTTTATTGAATTAGAGAAGGACGTTGTTCAGTGAGCGGTAGAAACTGCTATCTATAGCCAGATAATGCGACTCAACTATTAACACCATACCGTTATATCGTACGGTCGTGCAAGGACACGTATGCTGTGTACTGCAGCCGGGAGCAGTAATTCTGTTTCTTTTCAGACCAGCCTCTGTTCGAAATTCATGAGCGTAATTGCACCTGTTGTCACGCAAACATCTTTCACAAGGTGGTTAATGTTATGGGTGACGAGGCGAGTGCTCATATACTGTCACCGAAATATATCTCTGGTGTGTAACGAAATAATTAGGAATGCACTACTAACGCCTACGTGAAGTGCTGAGAGTTATAGATACAGTGTACCCTGTTGTTGTTTTTATGGACAACTTCGCTTAAAACATGGAGCTAGAAAGGAACACAATTACTGTGCACGTTTTTTTTTTTTTTTTTTTTTTTTTGCTTCTTTCAGGCTGTTGAAATACATTACTGTGCCGTGTGGTTGTGTGTACAGTCGTTTTTGCCATTGTTGTCGTTGATTGCCAAGCGTGATAAATATTTAAATGGCCGTATGAATGCGTTGTTTCTTGTTGTAATAAATGTTTCACAAATCACACTGTTGATCAGTGTGTTTGTGTCATCTGCAGATAGTCGTGCCATTTGTTCCTTTCGCGTCCACTCTTCGCCCATAAGCAGAAACAGCAAAACATAACGTGACGTCTAGTATGAATAAATATATTTAGAAAGAACATTTACCAGGCCTCAGCAATTCCTCCGTCTCTGAACTCCTTCATTGCGGCAGAAGCAGGCTGTCCCAGCGGGCACCACAATTGTTGTTTTTGTTGTTGTTGTTGTTTTGGCCACAAAATGTAGCCACGAGGAGGAGGAATGGCGACACCAAAAGGAGGGGACGTCCTCACGCATGGAAGAAGAACAAGACAAAAACATGCATACAAACAAACAAACAAATAAAAGGGGGAAACGTTAGGAGACCCCATAAGCATAGATTGTGATTTAGAATACACGAGAAGAGTGCAGCATGATTGGTACCCAAAGCAGCGCACTCAATGCGATAATTCAGCGGCTATGGCGTCCTGTTGCTGAGCACAAGGTCGCTGGTTCGCTTCCCGGTCAAAGTGATCACATTTTGAGGGCCGGGGAGAGGGGGGTGGGGGTAAAAAAGCACGTCCTGTAATTAGATTTAAGTGCATGCTAACAAACCCGAGATGGCCAATATTAACCCGGAGCCCGCGACTACATACGGCGTCTCCCAAAGCCCAATTTCTGCTTTGAGACGTCAAAATCAATCAATTCCTGCAGTGCAACCTTCCGGACGCATGAATGAATCTGCTGAGAGCGGACGTAATGGCCCCCTGATTGGCACCTAATTGAAACGCACAGGTGAACAAGACATTGAAGGTCTATTAGGTTCAACATAGTTGCCGTGACGGGAGTTAGAGGAGAGTTCTGCGTAGGGCAGTGCTGCCAACCATTAAAATCCTATGCGGTGGCTGAAAAAAATTCTAGATTACTTTACACGGCCTCCGCCGTGACCCCACGTCGCACCGTAAGCATCAACCTATAGTTAAGATGTATAACAACATGATTCAAAACAATAGTAATGTTAACGAAAAATTCCGACAGAACCCATCTAAAAATCAACGTCGACGTTAATGCGATTAGCATAGAATTAAGCACTGTATCGACACCACCGAAACGCGTCATGCATATGAGGAGTGTATGCTTCCGAATTCCTCTCTCGCACTTCGATGGACGAATGGATGGATAGATGCTATGAGCGTCCCCTTTGAAACGGGGTGGTGGGTTGCGCCACAAAGCTCTTGTTATTATTTTGCCTAATGTCCTGCCTTTCCTTTTGAGAAAACACGCAAATACCCTATGGACACGCTGCGCCACCTAACGCCACTGCAGTGAAGTTGGCATGTGCGTGAATATATATTTAGACAAAATTATCGGAATACACACGACTCGGGTTCGATTCCGTCCAGCACTGGAGAAATTTAAATGATCTGATTGTCATTGAAGAGTGGCACATACCCAGAAGCAGAAGTTGGCGTGAAACGGGCTAACTGATGAACAGAACGTCACCAATGTCAGTTAGTTTCGTGCTTCGATGCACAAAACCACGTTTTGTTAAGAATGTAACTGGAACGCCAATGCATTTCTCCGCAAAGTTCGGGAATTAATATCTCGACACTGGTGTCATCCAGAGAATTCGTTCCGAGTCAACCCGCCTTGCGAACTCCACGGCTAGAATTTGTAAACATCAACATGGGCGGGCCATAAGGTATTTACTTAAAAACTTAATTAGTGAATGTGTCTTCATTAGTCACTATGCATTTCAATTTTGTTGTGCAAAAAATGTCCGCCTCTTCGAGTAGATCAGCTCATAACTAGAAATGTGCTATCTGCCACAGGCAACCTTTAAAAATTGTTGTAAGTGTTCGCTGAAGCACACTGTATATAGGGTCCGAACGTGCCCACTGCCCAAATGAGGGCGTGACAATCCCGCATGGTCATCGAGTAATTGTGCTCGCATTGAGAGAGGAGGCGGCTGGCGTAGGCGATAACGTGATTGTGGCCACATTGGCGTTAGGCTAAAATTGCGCCAATACCGTAGCCACTGGCGTCAGTGCGAATGTCTGTCGGAGCGGAGGCGTACAAATGGGCGAGAGCAGGAAGCGTTGAGTAGCGTGATGAGGTGCGAGACAGAAGTCGCTTGTTCAGAGCCCCAGAAGAAAGGAACGTCTTTCTTGAGGAGGTCACAAACCGACGGAAGTAAGAGTAGAAGCCAATAAAGCTTCGAACATCTTCGGGAGAGGTTGCTAAGGGGAAATTCTGCACTGCATGAACTTAAGCCAGGTCGGGGCGAATGCCAGACGAATCGACCAGATGTCTGAGCATGGTTATTTGGCCGTGACCGAAGTGGCACTTCGGCAAGTTGAGCGGTGCGAAAAAACAGAAAGAACAGCTGAAAGTCGTTCAAGATGGGTCGCAAAAGTTAGAGAGAATACGATGATGTCATCTGACGGCGACGAATGCGGTCTTCTCATACTACATTTCATCCACGGCAATTTGCCAATGTCCGGAGCGAAGGTCCATTGAAGAAAAATAAGTGGAACCATGGAGGCAATCCAGAGCATCGTCAATGCGTGGAAGTGGGTAGACATCTTTCTTGGGGACCTTGTTTAGATGACGTTGGTCCATGCATAATCGCCAACTATTACCTTTCTTTTTGACGGGAACAGAGGAAGCCCGCGGGTTGGAAGAGTGTTCAATAAACCCTGTGACAAGCATTTTGTCAACTTCGCTCTGCCATAACTTGTCGCTCAGAGGGCGACACCCGGTATTGGCGTCGGCGAACAGGTGCCGCATTGCCGGTATTTATACGATGCTGCACAGCCACAGTTTGACCCGAAGAGCGATCGTTGAGGTCGAAACTGTCGGCGTAGGACTATAGGAGGTCACGGAGCTCTGCGGCTTGTTGGGGTGCGAGGTCCGGCGCAATCATCTTGGCGGATGCAGAAGGTGCAGAACGAGCACTGGTTGAAGACGGCGCAACATATTGTAGTGGACAGCGTGCTTCGCGTCCGACGAAGACGAAGACAAAGAAGAAGCTCGACATCATGGCCGCAACATCAGCTTAGTTGCCCCGACGAATAAATGTTTATTTGTTCCTAGTCTTCCGTTCCCACAAGTTGGTGACCCGGACGTGATGTCGAGCTTCTTCTTTGTCTTCGTCTTCGTCGGACGCGAAGCACACTGTCCACTACAATATAAAGCTGAAAATAGGACACTCGCGGTGACAATGTGGCAAGAGACATGCATGGAGGAAGTACTTGAGGGCGCTGTCCGAAATTTAGGATGGAAAGACATGTCTGATTGCCCGCTACAGAAACGACAGTGTGTGAGAAGGAGACATTGTGGGAACGCAGGACTGAAGTCACGAAAGTAAGGACATAGTCTTCATCAGGTACAGACGGACACGCTAAAACAGGGATGCAGGTTGCTGCTTGATGTGGAAGCTGAATAAAATCCACAGTACAACGTTGAGGTGGGGCTTGATCAGGAAGGTCCATGGAAAGGGGCTGGTCAAGTTGTACAACACCGGCTCACGAGAGAGAGAGGGAGAGAATAAACATCTTAATTAGGTAAATGAAGCTTTCGAGAGGCGTCCTCATTCCAGAATGCCTTGAGCTCGGGACGCGTCCTGGGCCCTCGCAATCAGCCCTCGAGGTCGGAGACTCTCTCCCAAAGCTCACTGGTGTGATAAGGGTTCGGAGAATTTAGTGGTGCCTGTCTGCAACCCCCTACTATGTGCCTGAGGGACGTCGGCTCTGCGCAGAAGCGGCATTGCGGAGAGAGAGAGAGAGAGAGATGGTGGGGAAGTAGGGAGGTTGACCAGATATTAGAATCCGGTTTGCTACCTTGCACTCATATAGGGTATAATAGGGGTTAGAAAAAGGAAAGAGAGAGCGTGAGAAAGAAAATAAAACACAAACATAATAAAAAATATTCAAGGACGCTTAAGCTTCGCTTTTAAGAGTGGAACGCGATAGCATTCAAAGATCCCTGACTGCTTCTCACGGTTCCTGACGACTGCAGCTTATGCAACCATAATGGTTACTGGCAAACACTGGCGGCGAACGCTATGCACATAGGCGAGCTTTCTGGTAGAAACGCAGCCTCTTGCGTGGGCCGATTCCGGAGATAGTGCGCAACCGCGCCAAAGAAATTGCATCATTTTTTTTTTCAAGTTCCCGTGTTTGTTTCGCACTTTTAACATTTCAGTCTGAGAATATTTAACATAAAAGGCATGCGCTGTGGGTGCTTTGTTTCATGACATTTGTTTATGGATTGTCACTCTAAATATTCCGAGTGTGATATGGCGATTTATTCTTCCTCTACTTCACTACACGAGGAATAGCTTTGTCAAGAATGTGAGAAAGGTATGAGCAACATTAGTGGTAGAATGGTGTGGCAATATAACCCGCATATACTGCACGTCATATATGGTGTTGGCGATGATTTTCTCCGCGGCCCGCCGACATCGCACGCCGGTTGCCGACGCCGCATTTTCTGCGACACGGGGCCCTTAACGCTATCGCGTTAAAACGCACACGCCGGTAGGGCGTTCTAATCACAGTCGTTCAGATAGGCCGGTGGCTCGCAAGAAGCGCAGAAGCACCTGCACGGCCTTCTTCTGTGACGTTAAGTCCAGTCTGTGGTGGAGAATTCTTTCTTCCGACAGAGGCCAGTCGTCCAACTGGTTGAACGCGTTGCTGAGATATTGTCTCTGCGCACTGTACAGCGGGCAGTCGCACAAAATATGTTCAATCGATTCTTCATTGCCGCAGTGGTCACAGGCTGTGCTGTCGGCCGTTCCTATGCGGAACGCATAGGCTTTGGTAAACGCAACGCCCAACCATAATCGGCACAAAAGGGTTGCGTCTCCTCGGCGAAGCCTTGATGGTACTCGACGGCTTAGTGTTGGGTTCAGAGAGTATAAGCGAGCATGCCTGAAGTACGACTCATTCCATTGTGACCTTGTGCGTTGATAAGCAAGCACACGGAGCTTCCGTGCAGCATCAGTCCTATAAAGTGGTATGGGTTGTTGGTGATCTTCTTTATGAGCTGTGCGGGCAGCTTGATCGGCCCGTTCATTGCCGATAATTCCGCAGTAACTTGGAAGCCACTGAAAAGTTATTCCATGCCCTATCTCCGTTATATTGTGTATTGTCTCGGCAATCTCAAAGACCAGCTGCTCGCGTGGTCCGCGGCGTAAAGGAGATAGTGGAGACTGCAGAGCCGCCTTTGAGTCGCTGAAAATCGTCCATTTGTGTGTCACTTGATCACTAATGAAATCGAGCGCGGTACAAAGCACTGCGAGTTCTGCTGCCGTCGATGTTGTGACGTGAGACGTCTTGAATTTATTTGTTGTGACCTTCGTTGGTATCACAACTGCCGCGGTGGAGCTGTTCGGCAGGACGGATCCGTCGGTGTATATATGGGCAGAGTCTTGGTACTTCTCGTACAAGAGAAGTAAAGTGAGCTGTTTAAGGGCTGGTGATGGCGGCTCTGCTTTTTTCTGGATGCCAGGTATTGTCAGGTTGATATTTGGCTGACTAAGGTACCCCGCAGGAATCGAAGGTCTTGCGGCAGTAGTAAAGCAAGTTGGTAATAATTCACTATGCGGGGTTACTCTTTGTCAGAAAGAAGTACGTGGTCTGTCCGCTGGTAGAGACGCCAGGTGGTGGCGGGGAGTCCGGGTAAGATGTCTGATATGTGTCCTCAATGTTTCAACCTCAATGTGAGTCTTGGCGAGGTGGTCTCCTGCGATTGCTATAGTCGTCACTGTTGATGCACTCCGAGGCAGGCCTAGACAAATGCGGAATGTTTGTGCCTGAACACTTTGTATTGTGCGCAGACTCGTTTTGTTTGTGTTAGTTAAGGCTGGCAAGCTGTACCACGGGAAGCCGAGAAACAGCACATTGTATAGTCACACCATAGCACTTGTGGACATTCTCCATGTCTTTCCAGTGAAGAACTTCAACAGGTGACAGATGCCTGTTAACCGGTTCTTCATGTATAGTACATGAGGGCTCCATGACATGTCTCTGTCAATTACAACACTTAGAAACCTTTAAGTTCGAATGTGTGGTATTCTTTGACCATTTATCAATACGCTGTAATTCGCCATGGGCTTGCGTGTAAATCTCACAAGTGCGCATTGCTCGTCAGTATAAACAGTTTCTGTTTATACTGACGACTCTTGTTGCACATGCTCAGTGCAGATAGCTGGGGTATTTATGTTCTGTATCTATCTGAAAATAAACAGTTATGAGTAAGCGCTCGTGTGTCCCCCTTCACTGTGTCCTTGTCGATTGTGCGCGCTACATATTTCTCTATGAGGATGTAGCGGGTTGAGTCCCGTATTGCTAAATAGTCAATCAGAGCAGAATGGGCGGCCAAAAAGTCGAGTCCGAGGATCACATCGCGAGGGCAGCGTTCGAGCACAGTAAACAAAACGGATGTGTGGCGGCCGGCGACACTGACACGTGCAGCACACATTCCAACCACAGCCGGAGTTCCACCGTCGGACGACCTGGAGCACTCGAGTCGGAGCAAGTACTTACTTCAGGCGCGTTCGAAGCTCTGCACTCATGATAAAAATTTGCGCTCCAGTGTCGATGAGTGCGGTAACGGGCACACTATCCACATCCGCGTCCAGAAGGTAGGCAGGGTCAATAAGGAATTTCAGGCCGGGGTCCTAGAGCAGCGTCACCTCCAAGAGCTGCCCCAGTCAGTTTCTCGTGGGAAGGCGGTGACGGTAAGCTGGAGATGGGGAGCGACGCGGCTGGGGTGAACGGGAGCGGCGACTCTGTGGTGATGATGAGTGATGACACTATCTATGTTTGCCTCTAACCGTTTTCCCGTCTACTTGTGTCACGGGGCAGTTCATGGTCGAATGAGAGAACAGGGAACAGGGTTCGAAACCAATCGTCGGAGCAACTTGGGCCACAGAATATGCGGCAATGTGCACATATGTGGCGCTGTTCAAAGAAACTCCTTGACGCCGACTTGGAGCCCTGGGTTAGTGTCACTCGGTCTGTGCTTGTTTTCAACGAACCTCTTTGATTCCAACTTCGGTCAGCGGCTATCTACGAGTAGGTGAGTGCCTCTCTATACAATGAACATATTTTACGCCAACTTGGGTAACTACAGATATGTGCCACTGGGAATGTATCGCTCTACAATGACAAAAAAAATTGCGGCAGAAACCATCTCACGATGACTGTGGGGCGGTAATGAGTTAGCACTGAATCGATATAGCGTCACAACGTATTGCCACCGTCGGAACGAGTTATGTATGAGGCGTGTGCTGCAGAGGAACTCCTCTTTCGTGCTTCCCCAACAACACTGGGCGTCATCTAGCGCCGCCGCCGCGAAGCCTGCGTGTGGCCTCCGAAATGCAAGGCGCACCGGTGCGTACGAACGCTGAGAAACACGTCATACGGTAACCGGGCTCCTCACAAAGAGCACTGTGGCGCACACTCAGTGACCCAAGTTGGCGAAACATTCATTAAGAGCGGCACATAGTAAGTGCATTCATGGCACAGCTCGCTAAAGCGTTGGCGGGAAAGACGTTCACTGAAAAGCGGCACATACTTAGTGTATTTGTGGCGCGCCTGCTAATGCGTCGGGTTGCTGTCCTTGAGGAACCCTTGTGGCGTGGCTTCGATGCCGCTCAGCTTCGTGGTTCAATTTCTAACTTGCCTATATATTTTCGGCAATTCTTGTAAAAACTATGAGGCCATAAACCAGGGTTCTGCTTTCGAGAGCCAGCAGCATTTAGCTTTCTTTCGTAAGTGCTGTCGATTTCATTCAAATCAGTCAAACGTTGGTGCCATGAGTGAATTTCTACGTTCTAAATCAATTTTAATGGATAAATTAGAGCTGGCCCCGAGCTAAAGCTTCCCCTTAACGAGCATGTCTGTAGAGTACTTGCAGTACTCGACCAAAAATACACATCTTCCAAAGCCGCAAAACTGGTTTGTCTATACGATAAGCGTCATTCACGCAACAAATGACAAAACGTTATGGTTGATCCCTCTTTCATAGGCATTAGTAGAACACTACGGAAGGGAAACGTATCTTCACAGAAGCTGTTGCATGTCGTGAATTCACGGTCCGCTGCAGTGAAAGGCAGGCGATTTGCGGGCTGGCGACCATGTTGCAGGGCGGCGTCCTGTTGGCAAGCGGCGTCCAGCTGCCGAGTCGCTTCCGCGACGGCACGACCATTTTAGTCCGACTCCGTAGTGTCTTGGGGCAGCCAGTTGAGTTGCGACGCGCTCAGCTTTAGGAAAGCGAATGGCAGATTTCGCAGCGTGCGCCGCGAACGCGCGAAGGCCTTCTGCGTCCCGCTGGCGTGTCTCTCGCCGGACCAAAGTGAGATTCACTGGTCGACTCCGTTGCCTTTCTGCACCGCTCAGCGCAGTTTTCTTAGTGGTTGCCATCGCAAGCGAAGTAGTAGGCGGCGTGTAAGCACTGCTGATGCATGTTGAAGCTGGACTCCGTTCAGGTTCCACAGGCTTATCCGACGTGAAAAACAAACAATGTGCGGAAAGGGCCAACACCAGGCTATACCGCGTTGGAGCCTCCGCTGCGCTGTGACTACCGTAGCGCTCTCTGTTCCTGCTCGTTAGCTTCAACGCTCCTAGATGGCGACGCCACTCCTGTCAACAAAAGTCCAAGGTGTCCTTAGCTATCACCTAACAGACGCGAAGGCGAAAGCCTTGTAAAGCCTACTGTAATTCACCTTAATCCACCTTTATCCTCCTTAATCCTCCCTGATCCACCCAAATCATCCTGAATCTTCCCTAACCCACCCTAATCTACATTATTCGTCTTTCATCCGCCTTAATCGACCTTAATCCACCCTATATAATCCTCTTTAACACACCTTAATCCACCTAAATGAACCTTAATGGACCTTAATCCACCTCATTTCACCTTAATGCACCCTAATCTACCTTAATTCACCTTCATCCATCTTAATCCACCCTAATCCACCTTAATTCAATCAGTAACTAGTCCGGAGTATCACGCCGAAGCCACTGCTGCTAAACACGCCAATTGGCTAGTAACACCTAGAAAAAGCTAGGTCGATCACCAGCTCCGCTGTTTACTCCAGCCTTGCACCACTAGTGCAAGCTGTATGCCCACTTTTTTTCGTCTTAAAACTTATTTTACTCGTCAGCGTCAAACGTCACATCCGCTACATCCCGTAAGGAAGTTCATCGCCGACCCCGGCATAAACAACTTTCGGCTTTAAAAATTTAATTCTCAAGTTTTACATGCAAAAAACACGATCTGGTTATGACGCACACCGTAGTGAGGGATTCTGGATTAATTTTGACCGCCTGGCGATCTTTAACGTGGCCCAATGCACGGGACACGGGCGTTTTATCATTTTCGGCCCCCTCGAAATACGGCCACCTTGGCCGGGATTTCATACCGCGACCTCGTACATCGAAACACTATAGCCGCTGAGCCATCACGGCGGGTTCATGGGAAAAGGTTCTGCACGAGGATCATCAACCCTCATTATCCAAATTTTTTAGTAGGTCAGCGAAAAACGCGTATTGTACATACACATTGGTTTAACGTCGTATTCTTAGTTTTATCGGTTAGACTTCGTTAGATCTTGTGCGTTTTCTCAATTTTCCTGGATTTATTTCAGAGGTCACTAAAAAACGCCAAATCAGGTCAAAGTACCGTATATTTCATTTTAAAAAATGTCAGATGGCCCTGTAACCCTACCAAGCAGCGAAAATGCCGAACATGCCCTACTATAGGGTAATTACCCTACAGTTGTCAGCACTGGCGTAGGAAGGTGTGAAACGGGGGCAGGCAAGCAGAGAATGATCATTTCCTAAAAAGAACAACTTTTGTGCGATGCGCGCTACGAAGTCATCGTCGGTTTCAGCTTTGCTTGCTCTGACCTCTGAAATAAATACACAGACGCCACCACTTCAACAGTATGCGCGTCAAACCCCCGCACAAGCTGGCAAACAGTAATTGATTAAGCAGTGCATGGTTTGCACGTCCGCCAGCCAAGTGGACATTGTCGCAAGAGTGACAGTTAAAACGTATCTGGTGGGCAAAGTTTTGTTTCTGTTGCCCATATGGCTGTCGCAGTAAAAATCTCGGGTTCGACTTTCTCGTTACAAGAAATACAGCGTCAACACGAATATTAACATTCTGTGAGGCAAGGGCTCTTTTGTTTCCTCCCAAAGCCTCTGACACTAATCCAAGCAACCGAAGCCACGGGCGTGGTTTGTTTCGAAAGACAAACGCGTGCCAACTGTCGCGTGCCAATGCGGGGCGAAAAATGAGCGCTTGTTTCGAAGGCGACGGAGTGTCCTCGGGTGCTCCTTATTGCATAGGGGCGCTTTTTCGCGTCGACGCTATAATTTCATCAGTAGTGTACAAACGCACGACACGTACCTGTCGAGTGCAGCCGATTCAATCTGGGAGCGCTGATGGAAATTGCTTCCCCGCTTCTGTAGAGTCTCATTCCGAAATAGGGAAATGAATGTTTTCCGCGCGCACATCTGGAATGGAACGGGGCTTTGGAAGTCACCGGCGCACGAAGCCAATTGTTCAATCAATGTCCTGCGTTAACTTCGTCGAAGATTAACTTTCATCTCTTAGCTTTCTTTCACTCACACTCCGTTTATTACATTATAACTAAAGTTATCGAACAGGTAACAACTATTAACAGCGAAAAAGGGCTTTGGCGGTGTCCTACTCCTCGACTTTGACGTTCCAACCTGAATCTAGTTCAAGCGCTCTTCGCAGTGCGGGGCACGTGATTCAATTTCACGTTTCCTCAACCACCTTTCGTTACTTTGCAGCTCTCTGCAATAGGACGTGATTGCCACTGAAAGAGCTAGGTGAGCACAATGGAGCAGAATCATGAAAGGCGTCTCTGGCTTCTTCTACGTATTTGCGTCCTTTAGAATGCACGTATTTAGCGGTTAGAATTCTTTTGCGAGTACTCTCGAGGCCGCAATACAAGTACTTCTTCTGAAGGCTCCAGAAAGCAGACCGCAGCAGGACTACTTAATTTGTATCTAAAAATCTATGGTCCGTTGGAATAACGAAGTTTGCCTTGTACCAGTGTAAATCCCTGCGCTGTAATCAAATCTCGCACTCGACTGTACACGGGCCCTTACGACCGATAAGGGTAGCGAGGCGGCTCATTGGTACCTCGATCTTCAGTTGAGCGCGGAAAAAGAGAGAGAGAAAGTATGTTAAGAAAGGCAAGTAGGTTAACCAGAGGTAGTTCCGGTCGGCTACCCAGCATGCGGGGAAGGAGTAGGAGGATAAAAATTAGGGTTGATCCCTCTTCCATGGGAATCGGTATAACACGAAAGTGAAACGCGTCTTCACAGAAGCTGTTGCATGTTTGCTTCGTGAACTCACGGTTCGCTGAAGCAAAAGGCACACGATTTGCGGGCCGGCGATCATGTAGCAGGTTTGTTGGAGCGCGGCGTCTTAGGGAGCCTAAATGCAAGCGCTGTTTTAAAACAGTCCTTGCATGTAGGCTCCCTACGGCGTCTTGTTGGCGAGCGCCGTCCTGCTGGCGAGTGACTTCGGCGAAGGTGCAAGCATTCTGGTCCGGTTCCGCAGTGGCAAGGGCAGCCAGTCGAGCCGCGACGCACTCAGCGACAGGAATGCGGGTGGCAGAGTATGCATCGTGCGCGGCGAACGCTCCAAGGCGTTCTGCTTCACGCTGGAGTGTCTCTCGCCGGAGTAAAAAGAGATTCGCCCGGCGACGTCGTTGTCTTTCTGCGTCGCTTAGCGCAGCAGTTGTCTTAGGTGGTGGCATCGTAAGCGAAGCAGTAGGCGATGCGCTGCTGATGCACGTTGAAGCCGCAATCCGTAGGCGACGAGGCGCCATAGGCTAATCCGACGCGAAAGCCAAACCACAGAACACCTATGCGGCCAAACCATGTGCGGTAACTGCCTACACGGGGCCACATACTCTGGCGGTGCAATCGTTCAGCCACCATGGGATTGATAGGAAGTACATGGATTTGTCTGATCTTCGTGCTTGGGGATTTATACATTCTTGTGACTTTGTTTATTGCGCTTTATATGCCTTCATTGTCGTAAATTTCCGAGCAACGGACACTCTTCGAAGTGCAGAAGACGCTGCGAACACGCACAATCGCTACTAATAGGGAGTTTTAGTATAGCGGAAAACGCGACGTAACGTGCGACGCAACGCTAACGCAAAGAAAGGCTGCACTGCGCGGTACAAGGTAGTGTTTTAGAATAACGGAACGGAGCGAAACGCTAACGCTAACGCAAATACACTTGGGCGCCATCTCGAGGCGGATACAGCAAACATGAGGAAACATGAGCAAACCCTCTCGTTAAGCCTACTCCGTCGCTAATTGAAAGCATATATCGAAAACAACGCACATTTGTCACCAGTACGCCGCTGTCGAAGCATCATCACACAAATCTAAAGCAAACACGAACATTAGTGGGGAACGAATGAGCCGAACAGTGCAGACCGACGACTGGATAGATTCGAAGTGGACGGGTGTCGCTTCAACAGGCGCCGCCATCTTGCCCTACGTACGGAATCTCTTGCGTGCGTTAGCGTTGAACGCTATATTCGGGAAATAGCGTACGTACGTAAGAGTTCTGGCTACGTTTACGTTCAGCGCATGCGCAGTTTGCAACACGCAACGCTAACGCTAAATCCTTGCGTTTGCTGTTTTCCGCTATACTAAAACTCCCTAATTACAACGGTTCAGCTTGGAAAGGTGGCTAAATCGAAACGCGCCAAGCGTCTCAATGCACTGTCTTGCCCGTGATAAATCCATAAGGGCGTTTTATGTCGCTTGTCGAGGCGTTCATCCCTGGCGTAATGTCCGGAAATAAAGAAAGAGAAAAAAGCTCATCAGTGGCGTAATGGTTCCAACATCGGGCTTCTCTTCCAGAGTTCCAGTGTTCGAATTCTGCCGTCGGACAATATTATTATATTTTTATTGTATGATTATTTATTTTATAATTATTGTATGAAACTATGCTCGAGGCTATAGACCTTTTCATCGGGCTAGGAGGAAAGGGCGCGCGACGAGCCTTTCCTCCTCTCTGGCTTGTGCGAGCCAGCGCGGCGCGGCCTGAATGTGCTGCCGGTCGCTCACTGCGGAACGATTTGGAAGTGTTTTAGATAGTTCTGAGTGTAATTTACGGGATGTCCGTTCTTACGATGTCGTCGAACTACCACTGTGTAGCCTTTAGGTGCAGCAGTAGCTACAGTATCTGGAAATTTATCTTGGATGTGCAAAAATGCGACGCGCATCATGAGCCGCGGTGTGTGTATGTGTTGTGAATTATGTTGCACTCTAAAAACTAAGAGAGTTCCGGGAACTCTCTTTGAGGGAGTATCTGCTTGTCCCATATTTCACTCCCTTTTCAGGAGTAAAACGCCTCCATCTCGGAGAGAGTACAGCAACTCCCCCGGACAGAGTATTAGTACTCCTCCTCCACAGAGTGCTAGAACTCCTTCCAGAGTACAAATACTCCACCCCACAAGAGTATTAGTACTCCCTCGAACCAAGTGCTTCTACTCCCCCAAACAGAGTGCTTGTACTCCTCCTAATAGAGTGTTTGTACTCCTTCAGACAGAGTGCTGGTACTCCTCCCAATTGTGTGAAAGCACTCGCTATGCAGTGCCATGGTCACATCAGAGGCGATTCACAACACTTACATTCGGGGATATTTGATTCCTTCATAAGGAGCTCCTGCACTTATGCTTGGTGAATTGGATTTGATGTTTAGTCGCCGAGTCACTCGAATGAAACATATTTTTCTTAAAAGGTCAACATTTTTATTGATCAAACAGTCACAAGGCAAATAGTAAAATTTCGAAAAACAGATACACATCATGCCATTTAGTTACACGGTGTACCCAGTATACCCACGTTTTAGGTTTCTCGTCCAAATTGCATGGCAACACATTTTGATGCTTTGGAGTGCGCTCCTCTGCACCATGTGGAGTCGTGCCGAGCTGGCTCCTTGACACCATTTTCTCCTTGCAGCTGCCTTGAGTTTTATAAAACGGGTGCCTGAAAAACATTGTGCGCGCAAATGAACACGAGAAAATATTGTGAAACCATCTAAAAACAGTCAAGGAAAGTCATGGCACTAAGAAGCCTTAGCACTAAGTATTTGTACTGTAATTCAAGTATTAGTATATCTAAATGACTGTAATAGTCCACTTCCAAACCAATTTAAATTTTTTGACTTAAAGAAAGAAAAAATAAAACTGGCCGTTAGGCCTCAGTCCAGAACTAGTGTTACAAAAATTCTGAAAAATAAAATATTGGCCATTGTTGGCACACTTCGTAAACGCATCCCCTCCTCTAGGGGAGAGAGCAGTGGTGGTATTGTCTGCATCTTATTTCTGACGTTATGAACAAATATAATTCCTGAAGAGAACTTGGGCTCTTTGGCTTATCTAAAACAAAAGAAATCAGCCGCCTAAGTAAAGGGAACATAGCTAGTGGAGTTAATAAAAGTAAATGCACAGGCATATCGAAAACACTAAACGTGGACACCGAGCCAATAGCAATAATGTACAAAGTCCCTGTCACTGTAATCCTACAACAGTAGCCATTGTATTCGATTCCAGTGCATAACTCGCCGCTTGACCAGACACCGAGTCCATACACAACGCGCCTGGTCACATTCGCACCGTGCTCGGAAACCGCAACACGAGACACAAAATCAGACATAAATTCAAATCAATTTATTACATTGGCAAAAAATGTGTCTTATTCAGCCCAAAACAACAATTCCCAATGCCTATTCAGGCAGTTTAACATTACGCGCCAAACTGACCTCACGCAGCGTGCAGCTGTATGCCTGCGGCAACTTTCTAACAGGCGCTAGCGCTGCACGTAACATCACTGGCCGCAGATTACCCATGGGTGAAACACACTGTCAAGCGCGCGCCTTAATATAATGAAAGCATGCCGCCAACAAGCTGACGCCTTTTGTTATGTAACTCCTCAGTTAAACAGCGCTCCGCACGCCTTAGACTGCGAAACTGAATAAATTCAAAAACACATAAAACACACGCTTACCACGCTCGGCATTGGCACGGAATCATGGACTGGTGAAGAAACCTTTTTATGCGACGCCGCGCCTCACGTATTATTGAACACACCGTGCATCACTGAGCGTATGCGATTTTGAAAGCCCTTACGGATTGCGGCAACTGATAAAATCACATGCAGTCATCGTGACGACTGCTTTTTCTATTGACATCGAATGACACAGCACGCATACATAGTCCGTTGGCAATCGCGGCGGCTTAACAGGCTTAACTTCGCGATCACTGCCTGACGATAATATATCATATACGCAGAATGTGCCACGTAAGTTAGAAATCACTTACCGTGGAGTATTTGTTGTTCAATCCAACGAACGATGAACGACTGTCCTCTTTTCGCGGCGTTGAAACGTGGCTGACACAAGAGTTTTCTTGGATGGCCTTGGCGCGCACCGCCTGCCCGGGCCTGCCCGCTGAACGCATCGCCTTTCTCCGGCGCTGTGCTCTTCCGCGATGCTGCGCGGGCGCGCGGTGGGGCGACTCCGAAACAAAAAGTAGTGCGCTGATCTCTGCACCAGTTTGCGCGCTGGCTGCTTCTCTTACAAGAAAAACGATGCGCTCTTTGCTCTGCCTGCGTGAGCGATACATCGTCATGTTCCCGACCAGCCTCATGCAGTTTAAGATGCAGTATATGCTACGTTTTGCTCTCAGTTGCCGCGAGAGTGGAACGGGCATTCTACTCTCTCTCAGATGGGTGGAGTAGAAATAACATTTCACTCTCTCGATGCGGATAGAGTGAACAATGCATTTCACTCTCCCCGAGATTTTGCGAGAGTAGAACAATGCCTTGAAGAGTGAATCGGCCCCTTCACTCCTGCGATACTCTCCCTAGTTTTTAGAGTGTGGATGTATCGCTTTTCACTCGACGAAGACTTGTAAAACATTTGCATCAGCCACCGGCAACGTTCTCACGCATTTTAAGTCTAGTAGACTTCAAATCACAATGTCTAGGTTAGCCTCCTGCAAGAGGCCGAAGGCTTTGCTCAACACAGCAAGCACTGCGGCTGGCAAACCAACATGATACACACAAGCTCCGTGCTTCGATCGGCATTGCCTTTTTGCCCTGTAAGGCACAATATACAAAGGAGATCGCATAAAGAGAATCCAACAGCTATTTGTAAGGACACAATTTCCGTAAGACGGGTGAATGCGTCGTAGATGACTGAACTTACGAGACTGAAAAGAAAAAAAAACAAGTTCGTATATCCTCCTTTTGCGGCAAAATAAAACAAAAACACGGGATAATGACGCAATAAGACTTCGCATGGTCGTGCCGCATGCTTGGACCACTTGGACTATACGCTATATAGAACAAACAGATCTATAACACAGCATTTAGTACTGCCTCGGACGCTCGCGCAGTCTGCAGCTGGTCGTTCGACCACTCGAAAAGTGTGATTCACACTGTAGGGTAAGCGGTTATTATTAACCAAACTATTTTATTTGTGGGCAGAAACCTTGCCCAACAAACAATGCAGTCGTCCAATGCATCTACAGATAACTTGAACGCTTGTCAAAGTAAACAGCACAACTTATTCGCCAGGAGAACGGTACCCAGGTTGTTAGGATCGTCAAATGTTTTAACTACTCGTTGCAGCTAAACCAGAGCTTAGAATTACAGTGTTTAGAATGTTGCAGTAAGGTAACATTTGTGAAACTAATTTTCAGAAATACCTGACTGATATTCGAGGCTGATTGTAAGCTCAAACAAACGCGCACACCTCGCGCTGGGTGTCTCCGTCCGCCCCAACGCCAGTAGAAACTCAAGCCGCTTAATTACTTCAGACTTAAATTCCTGCACTACGCCTCACAGGACCGTTCACCACATAGAAGACGCCATTGCATGCTGATTAGACCGCAGTAGAGTGAATAAATCCACCAGAAACTGCCGCCGATCGTATACCACCAACAGCATACAACACGGGCGTTCGCCCAAGCCAGCATGCCAACTGCCCATAGATGGCGCCACTGCCTACGCAATGGCGGCACCCATGAAAAAACAGTCTATACTTGGTTGTTTATTCTATGGCTACACCGCGTTGGACCTTCCGGTGTGCTGTGACTACCAAAGCGCTCCCTGTCGGCGCTCGTTAGTTTCCCAATGCAGTGCTTCGCTTCGCCACCCCTAGATGGCAACTATCCCGTCCGTTAAATCCGTTGCCGGAAATCAATCGTGAAACACTAACACTTTCGCGTTAAAAAGAGATATGCGAGGAGATAACAAGGCACGTTGGACACCGACTGGCAATTCGCCGGCACGTAATATTGCCTCAGAATGTTACGTTTTCAGGATATCAACGTGGAAGAAATGTCGCGCGTGTCATTAATTGTTCCATTTGTGAAATATTGGTTAGCGAGCTTGGTAGTCGGCATCTTGAGAAAGTGAAGGACCACGTCAATCTACGATAAGCGTCACGGGAGTCCAGGTCGCGAGAAGGAGACACTGGACGAATAATAAAAATGGGTTGTAGCGCATATGGCACGCACTCTCAAGCCACCAACGGCTGTGTGTGCGTGTGTGAATTTTTATTTCAATCATATCAAATAAGTCGGGTCATTTTATTCGCAGGATTAGGAGAACTCCTTCACAAAGTGGCCAGTTTCCGACACGCGAAACAATTAAATTCATTCCTAATCGTCATGAACTTCATTTTCACACTTTCGCTTTTCTATTGACCCCAACACTTAAGAGCTGGGAACACGCTGGTCCAGACTGACCTCCCAGCTTTCCTCTTAAACCTACTTTCAGCTTCTATCTATTGATCGACTTACCGATCTATTCATGACACTGTATAGCTGCGCATTGGGTCATACATGCTCCAGTGGGCGTGTTCATTAGACTTCGACTCACATTTGACTTCGACTTGTTTTACGTATTGGTGCAATACGTGCAAGGTGGGTGCCTGCACATCACGCCGGCCCTTAAGAACGTGCACGCGTACGTTCGTACAGTCAGCAAAACACAAAAAATTTGTTTCAATATGTGACGTTATTCCCACTCCACCCCCCCCCCCCCTCCCTTAGTTTTTACCAACCACCCCAATAAATAAAAAAGTGTTGGTCCTTCCACTGCGTGAAGATAGATGATAAGCGAAGCTTTTCCTTTTGTATACCTAACCATCTCCTTTGCCATCAACATTATGATTAACGAGATGTGCATTGTGTGGATAATGGTGACATCAACGAAGACAAGTGGGCAGTGAAACACATGTTTATTGAACATCGGAAACCTCACCAGTCAATTTCGTGAAAGTGAGCAGAGTAGCCTTGTGATCGCTTCAGTATACTGCAAGGGGTTCGGCCATCTCGATGTCACACATGCCGTTTGCAAATGTCAAATCTACACACGTAGGTCTTATAGTAGTGGTTACGTTCACAATTAATGGCTCATACCCCCGTTAACGCGGCCTTCCCATTACGACGCTGGAGGAGGAAGAGGAATAAACGTTTAATTTTGAAACAGTATCCCAGGTTGGATACTCTACGTGGGAGGTCTCCTCATTCCAGGAACCCTCTGGCCTTCACTACCGCCTTGGCCCTGGCGACGAGGCGTCGTTTTTGTTCCAGGTCCTCGGAGACGAGCTTATTGGCCTCCCACGTTTCGATGAGGTCCTCGCTTTCTTGTCTGACGTTACAGTCTTTTGGTGAGGGAGATGCGTCTGTGTTTAGTGCCATCGGCACTCAAGGATCAGGTGCGCCAAGGTGTCCGGTACGCCGCAAATTGGACAGAGATATCCGTGTAGAGTCGGGTAGATTCTATGCATGAGTATACCATGGATGTAAGTGTTACTTTGCAGTCTTCCGAGTGTGGTGTTTTCTTCTTTGTTTAGTATTAGGTGAGGTGGTGGGTACACCCTAAAAGAAGCTAAAATCAAATCTACGCTAGAATCACATGAGCGCCAACTTGCCATCTGTGGATGAAGACGACGACGCTCGAGCCATTGCTGATGATGATAGTTTCTGTGATACATCGCCGGCGCAGGGTAGCGTATAAAAAACTAATATATGCAGTGACGCACTGTAGTTTCTCCGGCGCAACATCGAACGATCTCACTGAATCCTGCATTCCGACGCCGTTTCGTGCCGGGACCTTTTTGACCGAGCCCGACGATACACGCCCTTAATGAAATCTCCGGGTATGCTATCTGAAGTTAAAACTCGGGAGGAGCCTGTTCTCGTGAATAAAGACGGGAACAGCAGTGACCATGCTCTGCTCCGGTGAGCGTTACGTCCTATGTTCGGGGTCCATAAAAAAAAATACGAGAAAGAAAGCCGTAACGTCTCGCGAGCTTCGTGATTTACGATCGATATTCCAGCGCGTCTACCATTCTCTCGAATATTCCGTTAACGCTCATTCGCAGCGCCTGAAATTGGGCATCGTGAATTCCGTGGGCGTCACCTGTAATTGCTGAAAGAGAATTGCTGCAGCGCATTATTTATTTATTTTACCGTGAAAGAGATCAGAAAAAAAAAAAAAGATAAGACCGAGCGAGACACGTACAACTTTGAGTGCAATCGAGAAACTCGACTGCATTTCGTCCCACGCAACACTTTTTTTTTCTTTTTTTCTTTTTCTTTTTTGTCGGCTGCACAGGGAAGAATGGAGGCAGCATATTTAGTCACGCCACCACCAATGCAGGTAACCGAGAGCGGCAGATGCCCGCCGAAACGGTTCGCTAAGAGCCACCTAAGTGGGGCAGCTCTCTTTTCTGTTTTTCGGGGACACGCGAATTGCGCGGAAGCTACTATAGTCTTCGCAACCGTAAAGCGAAGGCTTTATCGCAAAGTCTGCGTGCAAGTAGCTGCCCAGAAGACGAAGAAAATTTAAAAAAAAAATAAGTGTGGAAGAAGGGCTGAGCACGTAAACGCTCTTCTGTGCAGTCTGACGCACGAATGCTGTACGAGTACGCACGCCGAACTGCAGTTATACTTGGATTCAAGCACCGTTTTCCCACGCCGTATTAGGCGGCTCAACGATCGTCTGCTGGCCACACTGACTCTTCGGTGAAGTGCTCAAAGCATAGAGTTTCCTACAGAAATTGCTAGTTACTGCTTCGATCGCTCTGCATCCCCTGTGAATAGAGTTGCCAATGCTCAAGTGGTCAAAGTCGGGACGTGGAAAAGGGGGGCGACGCATCATCTTATTTCTATAGGAGCTGCCAGTCTGTCTGTGTGTGCGTGTTTTTTTTTCAGTTTTTTTTTTCTTTTTATCTCTACCATCTCCCAACTTACGACAAGGTGCAGCCGTTGCCTGGCTAGCAAGGCTGCCAATACATATAAAGGTACTGTGAACGGTTGGCGCCTACAAAAGAACTAGAACCCGACAAAAATAGCCCCCCGAGAAAACGATTGACTAGTATGTTCACGACACTGCAGCAGAGGACAAAAGAGATTATGCAAACGAGCTGTCACGCACTATAGAAAGTAAATTTGGTTTATTGATTGTTATTCAACCGAAAAAGAAAAAAAAAGTCGGGACATATGGCGGTCCCGACTATAAGTCAAACTGGGTATAAGGAAGTTTACAGGAAAGTCGGGACTTTCCTGCTAAGTTCCGAATGATTTTCAACTCTGAAACGATAATTTGTAGTCGGATTAGTTTAATTTTCGCGCTTACGGCCTTAAGCGTTCTTGTGACGTAATTTATTACGATTAATCTCTCTCAAGTTTCAAGGGCTCACATATTTCTAAACAAAGCAATTTGTCTCTGCTCACATATGCCTAATCATTGCGGATCACTGCATTCATAACGCAACATCGCTCAATACTGAATTGACGCCATATTTGTTGAAGATGAACCATTTGCAATGTCACAAAGCTATTTGAAACTAAACGAACGATGCTTAGGCAATTCCATGTATACTGCCAATTACTACCATGCTGGCTTAATCACCATGCTTGCAGCTGCCGTATACAGGCATTATTGCCAGAGTTTTCTATATAGTAAGTTTCGTAGGAAACTCTATGGTTCAAAAATCCTATAGGGTTTGCGGCGCCTCCACACAACTTTACAGTAAAGTGACTAAAACATCTTAAGAAACTGCTGAGCCTTGGATACGCACCGCTTCATCACGAATGACGTTTTCTACATTTGTAGGTTCCTATAGGTGAACGAGAGTGGTGGTGCACTGGTCACTGCAAAGTTTTAATAACCTTGGGGTTTTACGTGCTAAAACCACGATCTGATTATGAGGCACTCCGTAGTGGAGGACGACTGCAGAATAATTAGGACCACCCGGGTTTCTTTAACGTGCACCTAAATCTAAGTACACCGATAAAAAATTAAATTATAGGAGTTTTACGTGCCAAAACCGCGATTTGATTATGAGGCACGCCGTGGTGGGTGACTCCGGATTGATTTTGACCTCCAGGGGATCTTTAACGTGACCCCAATGCACGGGACATGGGCGTTTTTGCATTTCGCCCCCATCGAAATGCGGTTGCCACGGCCGGGATTTGATCCCGCGACCTCATGCTTAGCAGCGCAACCCCATTGCCGCTAAGCCACCGCGGCGGGTAACGTTCTATTTGTCATCGACAGCAATCGGGTTGGAAAATGGAAGTGCTTAAATTGGAGTATTCATGGGATCGCGCATTGCACCGGTGCTCAGTAACACGTTTTTTTTTTTTAAGCTTTGTAGATAGGAAGTTGCAGAGTTGCTTTGACGCCTATGCGCTAAAGGTATTTCAATATGTGGACGATTATCTTGTGTTAATGTGAAAGGGCAATGACGTTTGTAGGATGAATGATGTGCGGAAAATTTTCAAAGAAACCGGACATGGCTTGAAATGCACTTGTGAAACGCCAGAAGTGGGTGTTATACAGTTTCCAGATTTGAAGTTGAAGTTGAAATTAGACCATCTTTGTTGTATGTATGACTGCCGCTCAGTAAAACCCCTCTTAGACTGTACTTCAGCGCACTCAAAGCTCATTAAAGGGGGTATCGCATTCTCGTGCCTAAAGGCGACGTTATATAAGTCGTGCCCAGAGACCAGCAAGTGGATAGGCTGAAACACGCTGGCCACCCGGCTTATTTGCTAACCCGTTCATGCAATGAGAGAAGATATGTTGGATAAAAGAAGGCGGCAAATCACTTGGACGCACAAAGAAATGCAAGGTCGCTGTCATGCCATATGTGCACTGTACGTTAGATGGCCTAAAAAGCGTGCCAAAAATTACGCCCTTGACGTGGTGTTTACGGCACCAATAAAAAAAGATTAACGACATCTGTGCCGCTGTTCAATGGAAATATGAAAAAAAAAGGAATTGTCTTCCCAACAAGCGCGGCGTTAAGCATAAGTCCGAGTTCGTTCCCTGTAGAACGGGTGTGGTGTACCAGTTGCCACTATATGTATATGGGGCAGACGGGGCGCGGCATAATCGTGCGCCTTAAAGAGAACGAAAGGGCCGGCAAGAATGATTGGCTATTGCACAACGGAGCGCATGGTGGAACATGTGGCTGCGAACCCTGTTTGAAGCAATGCACTATCATTCACCGTCATAGCAATCAACTCATACGGGATATAGTACAAGTGGAACGTATTTGGAAAGCAATAGATGTTTGCATCAGACAGGGGTAATTGGAGATCGCAGGGAGAGGCTTCGTCCTGCAGTGGACATAAAATACAGGCTGATGATGATGATGATGATGATGATGATGATGTTTGCATCAGTCACCCTTAAGTGTCATTATCTCAGAGTAAATTGAATTTTCTTCAGAAAACTGACAGAGATTAGGCATATTCATGCGCGCATAACGTTGACATCCGGGCTGTATCAGCATGCTCATGATTACGTATCACGCTTGTTCTGTAAAACGTTATTAGAGTGCACGTGACATGATCGTGTATAAAATATGTGTTCACTTCAATAAACTTCCCAGCTGCGAGTCAGCGCCCGTCCTGCTGTCTTCTTTCCAGTTTCTGTGTTTTTTGCGCTGTTCTTAAGATCTCGCACGCTGTCACTCCCACATACAGCATACGGCGCGTGGCGACGATGTCATCGCCTTTGGACTTTATACAGAGCATCACGGCGACGCCGACGGCAGAAATGTGCCTGATGTGTCCATATAATTGCTATCGCGATAATAATTTCCATGAGGCGATTGGAGTGAACGAAAGATTCACAAGTCACATTGCGGATAACATTTGTAGAATTTCGTGGGTTGTGGCGTAAGTATCCCCAGAGACGGTGCGTTTGCGCGAAATGCCTTTAGTATAAACACGATCGAGGATAGGTTAGACATTAAGCGAGCGCATAGACATTATAGGACGAAGTCCCAGATGCCGCGACATTATTGATCGAGTAACTGAAAGCACGAGCACGCGTGCGCGCATACGCGAACGCACGCAAGCATTCGTGGATGTTAACAAAGAGTTATAGAGCTTTCTGTCGCGCAACACGAGCAATTAACCGACGAGGCTCGGTAACAACGGCCTCACGGACATACCCGCTGCTTTTCGAATACACGCCGTCATTCCCAGGTCGTTCCCAGGCCGATTTGCATGCCCGACTCTCATCGCGCTAGCGGTAACTTGCCGCCCTCCCGCACTGTTTATGGATGGCGGAACCTAATTAAAACTTATCTTCGCCCGCACCCGCATGTCTAACGAAACGAAGCCAGAGTGTTGCCCAGCGTATACGGGTGCTACAGACGCAGTCGCGCGCATGGCCTTGGGCGCCCGCCAGAAACTATATCATGCGGGTCAGCCGAGCTGCTTGTAAACTCGGTAAAGCCGATCGACACTATCTCCTCTGTCAGGGCATGCGCCCGTGTCAGTCAGTCAAGAGTGGATTCACGCTCCGTTTAAACCGAGTTTCACAATGCCACGATTATGTTAGCGAAAGACGAGCTTTAGGCGTGCGAACATGGACACAAGAAAGACTACGGACACAACGCAAACGCGAAACGTCGTTTTGTTCCTGCTTGTGTTTGTGTTTGCACGCCTGCTTTGCAGTAACGTGGATCCTTACTAACTTAATTATTCAAATTTCAGCCGCTCAAACAATGATTACGTGGGGCGTTATAGTAGCGTGTGTTGTATAGTGAAATTGGCGTTTTTTTTTTTTTTTTGCCCCTGAAAACAAAGACGAGAAAGAAAGCCCCGTAACTAGTCCTCAATGTCCGTCGCTGATATTCGCTGGATTTGGTGTTGTGCTGCTGAGAATGGTGTTGTTGGTTAGGTTTCAGGACGCGGCGTCCGCGTTCAGATGGGGGCGAAATGCGAAAACGCATGCGCGTACCGGGTTTCCGACACAGGTCAAAGAACTCGGAGTGGTCAAAATTAATCCGAAGCCCTCCGTGCAAAGCAGTGCCCCCCATCATCCACTCATCCAGTTTCGGAACGTTACATCTCCCGCTCCCAGAAATGCAGATAAAATAAAACACTGGGTGTAAACGAAGGATTGACTTCGAAAGCACACCTAAATATGCACACCACACCGCATATGCATATATTTACACGAAATGCGACAAAGCAAAATTTGAAACTGGCAACATTCGCCTCATCTAAATCCAACAGCCAAGAAAATGAGGAGAAATAACCTGAAAAGTGTCTATGCAACGACGACCTGATGAAGCATTCTATCCGCAACATTTATCTCCCCTGTATAGAGTTAGAAGACGTGGGCACACCTGCACTGTAATTTACCTACTGAACACGACAAGACAAGGCGACGAAAGATAGCGGTAATGACAGGGTGCTAGGCGGACGTCGTGCCTGGGTTCGTCGATAGACACATAATGTATACTGCGTTATAAAAGGAATAGAGCCTATCAGCGACATTCTGTGGTGAACTGTCCCAGAGGGTAACTCTCTGTTAAAGAAAAACCATTTTATAAAATATAAATAAACGTAGAACACGACGTCTCAAACTCTTTATCTTTTATTTGTGTTGTCTCATTTTTGCAGGGCAGGAAAGTGTTCTCCGCATATTTCATCCACATTATCGCACCAAGACTGCCAATGGCGGTCGCAGCGCAAGGGCAGCCGTCTTAAACTGATTACCAGTGTACGCCCAGCAATTTCCTTGGACGATCTTCTTTGACGGTTTAAACGATATTTTCCTTTTACTTTATTTCTTCTTCATCATATTTGTTTGTTTTTTTCGGTTCCAAAATTTAGAGGCTCGCACTACGTCTCAGCCGTCGATACGCAGCGTGTGTATAAACAAGTTATCCTCTTATCGCCCGGCACCTCATATTTATACCTGCACTGCAAAACAGCGCACGCCTCCAAGAGCACAATTCTCGTTTTTCTCTCTCGCCTCTCTAATTACGCTTGCATACAGCTCTCTCTCTCTCTCTCTCTTCTCTCTCTCTCTCTCTCTCTCTCTCTCTCTCTCTCCCACCTCTCTCTACCCCATAATTTTACATCTTTCTTCTTCTCATTACCTCTACCTTATCATCTCATCACCAGCACGCGTATAGAGTCCCCGTTGCGAGAGCTATACGCGTCCAAGCTGCTTGTAAGCATCAATTGCCTTTATCGGTCATCAATGCGAGGAAGGCGCATGCATCTTCGATGCGGCTTAGCTCGCGATGGCTTTGAGACCGTCTCCTCCTCCTCGGCGCGTCTGCTATTCGTAGCTGCGAGCCCATTTAGTCCGTATCGGTTGAGAGCCCATTAGGCGGTGTTCATAGGCACGTGACCAAAACGAGCGTGGCTGTAACGTCCTCTCCACCTACACCCCTTTCCCAACCTCCTCCCTTCGTCTCTGTACTTCGCTTCTCTCCATTTGTTAGCCCGAAACAAGGATGCTTTCGATGAATAGACGAAAGGGCATGATACACCGCCCGCGCCACGGAGGCAAAAAAAGAAAAATAGATACGAAAGCGATCTGGGAGCTGAGAGACGCGCGGAAGGCGAACGCGCGACGCGAGTGCTGATGCCTCTTTTGCCCGTATAATGCGCAGCGCATACATACGGGATTACGGTCGCGCCACCGATTTTGCACTATCGCCCGGTTGTTACTTTTTTTTTTTTTTCTCTACGATCGCGCGTTCCAGTTTATTTTCGCCACGAAAAATGCGCCTCGCGCGCTAAAGTCGAGGCGAGCAGACGGAGAAAATAGCCGGAGTTGGGACTAGCGTGTGTGCTATAGCTGCGTGCTCCTGGTGCGTGCGCATCGGAGCAGGAGGAGACGGGTGAATGGGCTCCGCCAGTGAAAAATATAAAAGAAGATTAGATCAGATAAGCTAATAGCTAGGAGACACAAAAGTACGTCGTCCTGGCGTACTTTGCTGTCATACCTCTACAGTGCAGTGCACCGCGACTTGCTTGCTTGCTTGCTTGCTTGCTTGCTTGCTTGCTTGCTTGCTTGCTTGCTTGCTTGCTTGCTTGCTTGCTTGCTTGCTTGCTTGCTTGCTTGCTTGCTTGCTTATTTGTTTATTTGTTTTATACCACACATGCTGTGTGAGAGATGCTGTAGTGGAAGGCTAAAGATTATTTTTCGCCAGCTGGAGTTCCTTAAGGAACATCTATACACACCAGCGTTCTCATTTTTCTTTTTTTTTTCTTTTTTTTGCATTTTGCCGTTATCGCGACTCGCCGCCGTCGCCGCTAATCGAGCTCATGGCCTTTGTGCTCAGCAGCGGGGTTCCATCGGGACTGAGTCTCTGCGATGGATGGATCTGTACACCGATCTTGTCACACTTGTCATCCGGACGCCAAGTACTCTGGGAAAAAGAAGAGGCAGTGTCGTTGACAGGGAATGCGGATTTTTTCCGACAGTGAACTCGGAGATGGAAAAGCGCAATTATATGATCACAAAATAAAGAAAAAGTGAATACAAGCAATCGGGAGAGCGAGCCTTTCGCACACGGGTCGGGGAGGTCGCAAAAGCATAGGGAACAGGCAGAATCTTCAGGAGCAGCCCAGCCAGCGGATCTGGCGATGCAATGCCGGAGTGTGGTTCAAGACCCATGTTTCGTGACTGAAATGTATTAGTAAAGGGTGCTCATAGACTTGCTAGAGAGATAATCCACGCTTTTGGCCTCGACAGGCTGAAAGAACAGCGTATCATTGTGCCGCCAGTCTATCTTTAAAAGAGATTAACATCTTGACAGCCGAAATGTGTTTGGCATACGTAGTGCACAAATTTGAATGTCTCAGCCGTCTATACGCACCGGCACGGCAGTCTCACGCCTGCGTTCAAAGCCCAATTCATTGACAAGTCGCTTGACCCCACCTGTGGAACTTGCACCACGGGTGCGCCAGCCACAGCACACCACTGGCATGTCCTGGCCTATCCTCCCTGCGAAGAATCTGCCTTGCTGGGCTGCAGAGCTCAGTCGTCACACTCAATGACTGAATCGTTCCAAGAGAGACACCTGAACACCGCAAAGCTACATATGACAGCTTGCTGATGTACCTTATAAGAAGCGAAACCATTGACCTAATCTAGACACGTCACCTGAAAATCCACTGGGGTTGCCTTTTCATACATGTACAATTTCTATGTTTTTTATTTTTTAACAAACGTCTTTCTCTCTCTCTCTCTCTCTCTCTCTCTCTCTCTCCATATATATATATATATATATATATATATATATATATATATATATATATATATATATCTCTAACTTAGTTTATAGTAAATATATAATATTATTTTCCTGCGCAATAAGTCAATCGCTGGCTAGCGCGTTGTAGTTTGCCTTCTGTCCTGTCTGTACCAAGCGCTGCTGTTCCGAATATGTTATGCCACGAACCCGCCAACACATGTATGCTCAAAGAATTTTGCGCTTCGCCCATGTCTATCCTCTCGTATTTCTGCGCTTGCGTGCGTTTCAGTGCGCTAGTTGGCGATGATGAATCACCAGCTCTCCCCGTCATTCACTTTATCAACGTCAAGGTTGTTTCCTTGGCGGCTCGTCCTCTAGCTGGCCTAAAGATGGCGCAGAAGGAAATCCTTTCGTCACAGGAAGAAAAAACGTAGTAGCAGAGTACAAGGGGTATGCGGACTCACTATGGAAGAAAACGAAGCCATTTCTCTGTGACAACTTAAAACGTCTCGTTCTTTTGTCGACAGCTCCCGCAGGGGAACTAAGGAAGTTGCCTCTTTCAATCGGTTCATGTTTTCGATACCAGCGTGTTCGTATACGTTTCATCTCAGTTGGAGACCGAAACGGAACTCCTCTGATGGCGCGCTTTCACCTTTACTCAGCGTCTACTGTGTCAGTACGTCGGGGCTCCCGGCGGGAGTGACGCGAGAAGAGGCTCTCTACTAGCGCGTATACAGAATTTCATGCGTGGCTTGGTAACATGAAACGGAGTGGTAACGTGACCAGGGGTCACGGGGACAGAAACAGACAAACAAATGTGCTCGCTCTTCTTCCATTCGGGAGTATTTGCCAGCGATCCATGTCCGACTGACGTCAACCTGCAGATCTACGTACCATAGGCCGGTCACGAGGTCATTCGGTGGAAGCCCTCGATCTGCGGTTGTCTACGCAGTCGGTGTTGTTTCTGCGGGGAGAGAGACGGCGCACAGATCTCTTCTACTTTTTTGACCTGACGCGCTTCCGCGTAACATAGGTTCCTCTTGTTCACTCTATTGTTGGAAGCGGGGATCTGCTGCCTTGTCAGCCGTTTCTTTCTTGTTCGCTTTTTTTTATTTATTTGTATTCTTATTTTTTTAGGCACCAGAGTTACCGGATGCAGGATTTCGACAGATAAAAGCGTCTGCTCGAGGGCATCCGGTGTTATGGGTTCAACTACATTCGTTTCTATTTCAATTTTTTTTTCCAATGTCCCCCATCCCCATTTTTCACTGACGAAAAGTAGCGCGAAAAAAACAACGGACGAGAATGAAACACGACACAAACGCAGACTAGCAACTGTAACTTATTGTCAGAAACACAAATATACACCGTGGCACAAACACGGGTAAAAGCTTAAAGATTAGCGGCTAAATAATCAATTTCTATTTGATGCAGCATCACAGACGGTCTCGCAGTGCACATACATGTCACCGCACTCGTGAATAAAGACTGCTTCTTTCAGACCTTAACATTCATTCAATAACGGTTTCCACTTGCATTCTTTGTAACGTAGGCACCAAATTAAACGACGGCTGCGCTTTCAACGAAACTTTGTGGTCCATTAATCGATTATTCAAACACCGTCTGGTTTGGCCGACGTGCCACTTGCCGCTGGACAGGGGAATGTGATACACTACACCCTTTCCACACTCAACCAACCTGTCACGATATTTTAAGATCACAATCACTCTATTATTGTCTATATCGCCTTCAACCTTTCTTTCTACTGCTGCGCAGATGCGGCGCAACTTATTTCTTGCCGAAAAGACGTCATTTCCACGTCTACACAACATTTACATTAAACGTCGTCTTTTGTCATAAAGGAGGAGGAAGATGTGCCTTTTATGGAAAGTATATCAACAATAAATCAGGTCATGCATGCAAGTTATTCTTTAAGAACCCTATATTAGTTCATTAGGGAGAATAAAGAAAGTGCACTTACCGGAGCAAATGAAGAAAAAGTTTTCCATAGCTTTTTGTTAAATGCGTAAGCATTTCTATGCCTACCCAACGAGGAAACATGTCCGTCCGTCAAGTAAGACGAATGCAATGGCTCATGCCCCCCTATACACTGGCTCCTACCCCTGTAAGCAAGCAAAAGCTTCAATGGCTCATACCCACGTAAGGCGGAGGCTACAAGCGCTCAGCAAAGTGAAGCGAACAGTGCATACATTCATTAAAATCCCCCATACAGCACACAGAACAGCATACGTTTCCATAAAGAACAAGCTCAAAACAAGCATCCGAACCATCAGTAAAGCGTTGCATACCGCCCTGAGCAGTTTTAGTGATAGTTTTGCAACACCTTCGCTGTACATCCAGGTTGATAAGGACCGATAAGAGTTGATAAGGGTCGGATCACGCTCGATAAGGTTGATAACGACCAATGATGGTTGATAAGGGTTTATACTGGTTGGATGAAGTTTCGTCACACACCGGACTGTGTGGAGATGAGCAAGTGACACAATGCTAACGCATACGACTACTCTCGGAGGAGTTTCTGTAGGATATTTTTTTACACATCGCAACCTAAATGCCGCTATGTCAGTGGGACGTCAGTTGTAGTGTATTCTAGCAACTGGGCCGTTGTGTTGTCGTAATACTTATCTAAACTTGCTGGTTTGCGCCCTTGGTTACTTCAAAACTCAAGGTAGTCCTTCTTCAAAATCCACACCGTAACGAGGAACTGGCACAGAAACTTCATGGTAGCATCGCCGCACCTGCTTTAATTTGTACGTCTTGTCTAGCTCACCATTTAAAGACGATCTCCTTTATTTTCTCGGACCATAATTTAAAAATACAGCTTAACCCTGACCGGCCGTGGTAGCTCAACAGCTATGGCGTTCCAGTGTTGAGCACATGGTCAGGGGCTCGAATCCCGTCCGCAGTGGAATGCAAGAAGCGCTCGTGCAGCGTGCTTTCGGTGCATGTTGAAGAAACTCAGAAATCCGGAACCTTCCACCAGGGGACAAAGGCAAGGAAAGACAGGGAGGCTAGCCAGTGTAAGCACCGGCTGACTGTACCTGTGCTGGGGAAAGGGCTAAGGGGAATAAAAGATGACAGAAGAAACAAATAAAAGCAATTAAGTTGGAAACTTTTACACAATACCCCGATGCTACGTGCTACAACTTTCAAAGTCGGTCTCACAATTCACAAGCCCTTAAGAACTTCAGCAGAGCCCTTAAGGCCTTGAGAGCCGAAACCAGTCTGGACCAGTGTCGACCAGGCATCCCTCATAAGCCACTGTGTCATATTTTAGAACCTTAGACCTCGTAATTAATTGTCCGTTTATGCCACGCCGAGAGCGTTGCACGTCCATACGGAGCGTTATTCCTATGCAAGCTCAAACAGGCACCCTCTTCTCACCCCTGCATGCATGCACGCACCTTCTGAAAATTCAATTTTCTTCACCTGTGATCGTCCTTTCTCCAAAACAATCAAAACCTACGGATTTAAACGAATCTGATGACTTCCTTTACTGTCGATCTATTAAGAATGGTCTATAGTCCTACTAGAGAACAGTTTTCCTGGCGTCCTAACTCTAGCGTGCCGTACATGGCCCATACTTTGGTTTGCTTGCTTATAATTCGCATAAATTGGTTTCCGTACGCGAACGTAGTAAGTACTGCGCAGAAAAGTATGCTTTCGTTTACTCGCTAGTTTCTGCGCAAGGATTGGACGAGGTGTAGTGCGGTTGGTTTGCGAAAGCCTCTGTCGAGTGCCAGTCGTGGTCCGGAGATTGCGATCTCGCAAACTAACTAGGCGACAAACAAACTCCGACGCATGTCACGCAGTAGCGACGTGTTGAGCTTGGCGTGGCTCAAGATTAGAGCGTACGCTGTTATATCCACTCCTACGCCAGTCGGGATTATCGGTAATCAGATTTGTGCAGCAGCTAGCGTCGCACCCACAGTTGTCGTGGGCGTTCCGTACGCGGAATCCCCCGTCTGGCCTCCTTGCTGACGAAATCGGCAGATTGATTTTGCCAGTACCGGGGTGGATTACGTGTGTCGCTGGCGATTTGTCGGAGCCTGGCAGTTCCCACCACCACCTTCTCACTCACGCTCGCAAGACGCAACTACACTTCTGGCGTTGACCTTTGCTGCCAAAGCTGTTCCGTTTCACCGGCACCTTAACTCCTCAATCCGGCGAGACCAAGCCGCTTAAGTCACGCCTGGTTAACCCGATCGCTTCAATCGACAACGCCTTCCTTGAGAGCTCGCTGCACCTCAGTGCGCCTCAGCACGGCAAGAAAGCCAGCATTTTAGGAGAGAAAAGGGGAGTGCAAGGAGCTCGGCAAGAAAGCCAGGATTATAGGAGAGGAAAGGGAAGTGTAAGCAGATTGTCATTCTTGAGACAGAGACATAATGCGGAAAGAGTGGAAAGGCCACACAAACCAAAAGTTGAGAAAGGAGGTTAAACCTGGAAAATCACCCAACGTACAAAGTAAGTCCGCGCGCCCGTGAAGACGCTTGCAGATAGAGAACAGTGGCGACCAATGGCTTGACTGCACAATTCTTCTTAATTTCTTGTTCGTTACGTTTTAACAGTGGAGCTGTTTAAGCCGGCCGTAATGCATGCCGCCTACCATTACGTTGCCTAGCAACCACCTCGCGGAGCGTCGCGCTATGCTCGGGAGAGAGAAAGAGAAAATGAGAGCGAGAGAGAGTGCACGCGTCGCACGCTGAGCTCGAGAGAGAGAAAATGAAAGCGAGAGAGAGAGAAACAAATTGTAGCAGCACTAACGAGGCAACGCGCAGAGGTGCTGCCGACGCCATCCGCGCTTCTCCGCTTCCCCGCATTAGCGCCGAACGCTCGCGGTGTTCGTGACTGCTTAGTTTTTTCGCCCAGGGCAAAAATGAAAACAAAAAGAAATGTAGGGGGAGCCCGCACCACCTGAAGGTATACCGGGCATGAAAACTACTGCGCATGTGTCGTCACGTCATCCCGGCATGTCGTCTGCTGCGCGCCGCCCGTACACTGTGCATAGCTTTCGCCCCACTTCCACTACGTGTGCTCGGACTGCAAATGCTTCGCGAGGCGTTCCCCGATGCCACGGACCACGAGGAAATGCTTATACACTTCGTATAACTTAGCATCACTTCGTATAGCCAGGACCAGCTACGAATCGATCAGCTCCGCTGCGTCTTTAGCCTTGCGCCACTCGTGCAAGCTACCCCGATTTTTTTTAATGAAACGCCGTCACGCCCTAAATGCGAAGTTACACCAACATCTACAACAATGTTAGCCGCAGTAAAGCTCGAAGTGTTTCGTGGGCTGTCGCTTGCACTAATACCTTCCTCATTGGCACAATGTCCACGTTACTGCGGTCCAACGTGCAGGTTTGCGAGTAACCCGCTCTATACCGACACCAATGGCATATTCGGGCTGTCGTTTCGGAGAACTCTGGCAGCGCAACAGAAGTTGTGTAAAAGACCAACTAAGCGTTACTGATAGCATAAGTAATCTCCACGGATGATAATGAATACTGATTATCGCTACCATGCCCCGGCCCGTATTCAAAAAACAAAGTTCTTACGCTAGAATTGCTCATAAGACAAAATTACAGCCAATTTTCGCGCTGCCCATATTATTAGCGAAGGTGACTGGCCAATGGTAAAGAAACAAAAAACCTTTGTGAATTTTCCCCCTGGTTATTTTCATAACACAGCTTTAAATAATGTTTCTTCCAACCTTCGTAGCACTGCCAGGGTGTACCATTCTATGCGAAAATAACAAAACAACCCCCTCCTCCCCTTTCTTCAATTATCTGTTTTTGACCACTATTTTGGTATAAACTACCAAATATGTCGTCGTCGTTTCCACTTGAGAAAAGCTGTCTTTTCACAATGTTCTCGTATTTAATTACCTTTATTTTAATGCGAAAGCTTTATATGTCCCATTGCGCGAAAATCTGTCGTCGTCGACGTGACCGACAGATAGTACCAAAATTGGCCGACGGCACAAAGAGTGAAAACAAGTAAAAAATACTCGAATTTACGTCAAATTTCTCAGGGAGGACTCGGTAAACAAAGTTAAGTAAAGGCTTTGAAAAGAAAATTTGGTACATTTCGGTCTGGACGGTAGTCGAACCCGGGCCTCCGGGGGGGCGAGACGAGAACGCTTTGCGATGCATGCACAGCGGCTCCACGGTTCTGGCTGACTAAAGGTGTGCCTAGTGCGTGCGTGATTGCACACATCACGGCGCAGCCATCTGGCTGACTAAAGGTTGGGCCTAGTGCATGCGTCATTGGGCCCGTGACGACACAGCCAATGGGGAGGAGGTGGTGCCACGTCACGAGTGCATAAAATGAACGCGTTCATGACGTTCCGAGGTCTGCAAACGCTTTAATGCTTTAGGATTCCCACGCGTAAGCAGCCTTAAGTGTCTCTGCCGAAATTTTCTTAATGTTTACTTAGCTAATAATTCTACATATCCAGCCCTGTCTGCGGCCAACCTTCCCAAATTTCACAGCTAATAAAGAAGAAAGAACAAGGACTTTCTTCAGGCATATGAGTACGCCTTAAGCTAATGAACGGCGAGTGTTCCGTCAAGTGATGCGCAATCGCGATATTAAATATGCTGGGGGGAGGAGGGGGGAGGGAAGGCGTTACTTCCTGCTTACGACAGTACACTGTTCCAGGCATGCCGGTCCCTATATCTCAGGACCTTGTGTAGCACAAATAAAGCCCTCAACCTTGTGTAGGCTGTGTAGGACCTTGTGTATCACGGGGTTCCTTTGGGAGCACTGGCCTAAAAGTTCCTGGTGTTCTGATAGTGAACGATTGTCCATTCTATCCAGCATTGTACACATCACTTGCCTCTAGACGCTATTTCGCGAGTAGACAAAAGTAAGGTGTTTGAGTGTCTCGTGACCATTGCAATGAGGAAAGCGCAGGAATTAGTAAATGCGACGTCGGGCCCCAAGTGGTGCAGCAGGGTCTGGTCGCGTCGTGGTAAACCAGGAGGTAGACATAGCTGTAGATTCGGGGACATAATGTCGAGTCTAAATGTGCGTACGCAACATTTTTTTTTGTTGTTGTTTGTTTTCCACGACTGGCCGCATGGGATCTTTTTTTTTTTCAAGACTTCGGTTAGCAACCTTGATGAATTTATTTGGCAATAGTGTGTCGAACAAAAACAAAAAATTGCTTGAGAGAACTCGGACAGTATAGTGTCTACGTGAATCCTTCTATTGCGTTATAAATGCAACAGTTCAAAATAATTATGACTTTACAAATACACATATTGCAATGTCGCCTTTAGAAAACTATGATTGCCTGAAGATATAGAAACTGTAGTAGTTAACACCACAAGAACATCCGAAGGCTCAAGCGTGAAGATCAGACGAGTCCTAATGTCTATATTGCTTGAACGACCACCTCATTGGAGTTGTCTCTAACAAATTTTGTTGCATACTAAATGTAATTAGCCCTGCTCTCTACCTTCGTGGTTCTGGCCTTGCGTGTTTCTTGCTGCCGACACTGTTGCCTAATGCCGACTCATGTTCAGCTTTCCTACCATCGACTTGCGTCACGTGGACCATCGCCAACGCCGAGCGAAGCATCGTGCCGAAACGTTGAGGGCTGGACGTGTCAAGTTTCGATGCCGGTTGCCGGGACATGCTACGGACGCCACAGGCGAAGCACCACGTCAATAATAGCATCTACGTAAAATGTTCTTCACTGTAGAGGTGCACGAATATTCGAAAGTTTCGAATTACAGATATAAAAGTGTCCTGTTCCATATTAAGTGTCCAAACATATCAATATGTTTCGAATGGTTTTAATATTTGAGGGAGTCAGCTGTGTGCTATAATCCATGACATTGGAGCAAAAACAGGATAAATTTTGTCCCTGCTGGCATAGTATAGGCATAAAACATAACAACTTGCGTAGTGGAGCAGGCTACGTCCCTCAAGCACAAGACTTTACCGGCTTTACAGCGACCATTCACCCTTATCAAAGAGTCCTGTGCACGCGAACAAACTGTTTTTTATGGGTTTTTGTTTTTGAAATGGGCCAAATCCAGAAACTGAACCTAGGTCAAATTATGCTCGAATAGAAGCACATATCAGTTTTCCTCTAAAACACCTATAACAACGAATTGAGTCAAATAACGCCTGCAACACAGGCGCACAGATCTTGGTTCAACTCGAAAATGAGCCAGATCCTACTGGTGTAGAGATCAAAATGTGTCAAATCTACTCACCCTATAGGAGAGCGTTCATCACACAACGTGATCGATGCACTATTGGAATCCCTTTGCAAGTTGTGTTCCCGATTTTGTTTCAACCTTCAATGCTGCTCAAGAAAAAGATTATGTGAGACATTACAAATTATGCTTACAAGCAGACGAACTTGCTCTCTCCAAACATTATTCTCAGTGTTCATAAAGCATAGCAGTGCCCCTAATTACCGATGTTCTAATAGCTTTTCTACTAAAAATAAGATAAGATCGTTTTGAATGTCGTTTACAACAATGCTTTCGGACCAAAAAACACATCAAATCAGAGTTTCAAATCCCAACTTTGCATGTTATTGTTCAAATTGGCCGCCTCATTTTCATCACTTGTCGCTGTAATGTTGCTCTAGCTGACATGTGAAACATATCATATAATTGCTTTTTATAGCATTGCATTTCGGTACGATAACAATTTTTTTTCGTTTATCTCAAATTCTGCTTAAGTCGACTTGACTCATTTCGAAAAAACTCCTTGTTTCTAACGCTCTATTTGCGCTTTTAATAAAAAACGCCTCATAAAGCGCAATTTACTGATGGAAACTTGCTAACGTTGCGGATACTAGGATGCCAACAACTTTTCATAGATGGTGTTCATGTGACGTCACGCAGCTATATCTCACCGCACTGGCACCCAGAGATGGCGACTACGATGACGTCAGTGCAACGTATTATCACGCGCAAACTGTTTTGCTTTTTCACCGCGATTGTTTTTCACCGGTTTATCATTGTTATCGCTCTGACGTTCGACGCAAGACGCGCTTTTTGTTGCTGTCATGCTGTCATGTTCCTTGCTTACGCCGCTTCTCGACCTGCTGGAACCCCAATATGGCGGCCGCGATGACGTCCGTGCAACCTATGTATACTGCCACGTGTACTTGTTCAGATTTTTTCGGTGATCCCTTTGCACCGGCTGCTAACAAGAACGTTATCGTTCGGCGCAAGACGCGCCTGCATGTGTCAGAACAATCTCGATTCTTGTAGCCGATCCTATCTGTTGTCCATGTTGTCGCCGAGCCTTGTGTACTGATATTGCATGTGCGACGCGACTATAACGTGGTACATTCTGGAAGGCGCTCGAGCACGAGCAATTACGCTGGAATCTTCGACGAGTCATGTGTAAATCTAGACGACGCGCTTGACCCGCGGATGAATTTTCGATGACCGCCGACTGTGCTCGCCGCGATCGTCGTGTTTTTAGTGTCACTTGCTTTTAGGGGCCCGAGTTCGCCCAATAAAGAGTCAGTTTCGTGATTCACAGTTTTACGGCGAAAACCTCTGGTGACTCATAGGTCGAAAAATCCGACGATCGTCCGGTGTTATGGAAGCCAAAATTGAAGTGCCGTCTCAGGTGACGTCCTAGACACATTGACACATTTAAGAAACTGTTATCATGAGTAGAAGCAAGTTCTAAATACTATGGAAGCTACGAACATAGTCACGTTTGGTAACGCATGCGCCATCAATATCAATAAAGGAGCTCGATTACCTACGCTCGCGTTGAACGGACACCCTTCTGTATAATGAGTGACTTTGGCACGTAAAACCCAGAAAGAAAGAAAATAAAAATATAATGAGTGTGGCCACAAAACTGTCAGCGTGTAGTTTTCCCGGTTTTGTTCATATTTGCCGAGCAATGTACACGTGTCTTATGACGTTTTGAGGAGTATGAGTGCGCCTGCGCGAACTGGACATAAATATGTTGTTAAACGGTAGTGCTGCTGGGTTAGTCTAATGCGCCTTTTCGTGTCCTATCTCATTCTGCCTGCGCTAGAAGAAAGTAGACGAACGAAAAAGAAAGAGAAAGCCACGACCGTTCTAACGTGCCATCAACCATTCAGAACCAGTGGCGATTTCTAGGCGACCGAAAAAGTGAACAAGTAAAGAGAAAACAAGTAATAGGAAGTAACAACGCATTCGAATGAGAATGTCAAAGTAATTTAATGAATGTCTCGCTAGCGCGCAGGCTTTCGCCATCATCTTCTCTAGCGCAAGCTAAAGTGACTGTCAACTTTTGGTACTGCGTTCTTCACCGTCACTAAAACGTGACAATATCATTTGTAGGGCTGTGCGAATATTCGAAATCGGCGAATTCAGAACTCTTTGCTATTCGATTCGTATTCGGTTCGAGAATCACTATTCAAAGTTGGCCAATATTCGTTTTGCTCGAATATAACATAATACAACTACAGTTCTGGCAGTCTACAGGGACGAAGGCTGATGCAAGTGGAGACTTATCTGAATGATTCTGGAGCAAGAGAAGCGCGTTTGTTGCGTGGACATCATCCAGTTCCTGAACAGACACATGTAGGATGTCACTTATGCACAATAGTTACCAACCGTCGAGTAAGTATGTCTCGCCTTGGACGGCATACGAATTTCGCTGTCTGTATTTACACAAAGAAATGTATTATTTGGCCTTTGAAACGGTGCGCGTTACCGTACTATTGCCCTGAACTCCTTCAACGAGCACTACAGAGTATCTAACACCGGGCGGAAATAGGGCATCTCTCGAACAGGCAAACTGACGAAGGACGCGGATGACAGGGATTGGGAGAGGGGACGGCGTCCCCTACTGCCCCCCCCCCCCCTCCTCACCGCATTTGCATCCGCTACTGCGTGGATGCCTAAATTCCTTCGTTGCCCGGGCAAATTCATTGTAGTGCTCTTCACTGCAGAGGCGTTCGCAATATAGCTGAAAAATAGGAATTCGACCGGGACATACGGCACCCTTCGTTCTACAGGAAATTTCGTTGTAGTGGCGTTCGTTGTATTGGCGTTCGGCTGTACAAGAGTTTCGAGGCACAATTTTGGATTGATTACAACTGTTACTTGGTTTTTTCATTACTGTCGTTGTCATGGTGCGCAGAACAGAAACAAGCCTCCTGTTGCCAAACTGCACGGAACTTTGGTTTCACTTTTTTATAGAAAGTAGGAATATCAGATATTTCATTCGATGTTTCGAAGGTCGTTTTTCTCAAACATCTTTATTCGATTAGGTGAGAAAATTTCGCTATTCAAGAACCTCTAAAAAATCACAGAAACTGTTGTTCATTATTCGAGAAGTATTCGAAAAGTGTTCAATATTCGAATCGACTCGATTCTCTTATGGCACCGTTCTATTTGCATTCGGTTACGTCTCAAAAATTGTCATTCGCATACTTCTACGTTTCGCAACAACATACAATCGTATGCCTGTCTATGTAACAATTGTCCCACTTCTTCCGATCGCGAATTTATGCCACATATACGCCTCCTGGGGGAAAGAAAACGCTATACAGCCTTTTGGCTTTCATCCGGGAAACTGAGCTCTCGAATTTCATTTAGCCCGACAAAACTTGCACATGATTGGCAAAAGCTACCACTGCACGACCTGTTGGAATAATTAAGGGACACCGTGTCCACACCAGAAAGTGTGAAAAGCTGCATGAAAAGGTTGAGGTTAGTCTGTCCACCATGCTTGGTCTGGCTAGCGAAATTACATGATGGTGATTTCGTAGGAAGAAGCGCCGTCCTTGGTATTTGACTTGTGAGTTAAGATAACAGCAGTCTATAAAGTCCGATTACATGCTCTAGAATACTGCATCAAAACGATTAAGTTTAACGATGAAGTCTGTTTAGAAAAAAATTGTTACTTCACGGGTTATTAAATGACCATGAGCAACCGTCGTGCATATGGAAGCTGCACTACGCTGCACACGCTAGCACAACGCGAAAGACGAAGCACGTAACTGACACACTAATACAACGCGCAAGACAAAGCACGTAACTGAATCGTCACCGAGTCAAATCAGCGCGTACAGCGCGTCGTAATTGCAGCCTCCGCGATCAACTTCAGAAACATTTTCAGAGCTAATTGCGGAGGCCACGCTCCGCTGTGCTGAGTACGGTGAACGCCACCTAGGTGGCGTTGGTAGTGCTTCTTGATGCCAGCGTCCCTTCGAATGCTGACATCGAGGCGTCGTAGTGCTGAGACCACCGAAGCGTTCACTGTCGGTGCGCGTTAGTGTCATAATGCAGTACTTCTCTTTTCTGCTCGTAGGCGGCGGCACCGCCCCGAGCAAGAGCGCGGGTACACGGAGGAGTGTTAGATATATAAGGCGCGTCTGTGTAACTCTCTGCAAATGCGTTTGTGGCGCAATGGGTTAAATACTTCACAGGTGAATTAAGTCAAATACCAGTTGATGCAGACTATTTTTGCCCAAGCTTATTTAGTCGCAATTTGCGCCACAGCCCGTTCTCTGTAAAAATACCTGCTTAACGAATGCTTGTATGGCCGAAGCTCGAGTACACCACCTTTTTAACATTTCAGACATGTTGTAATAAATCCAAAATTGTGCCTCGAAATTCTTTTACACTCGAACGCCAATACAACGAAAGCTACTGCAATAAAATTACCTGTGGAACAAGGGGTGGCGCGTGTGCCGGCCGAATACCTATTTTTCAGCTATATCGTGAACGCCTCTGCAGCGAATACCCCTACAATGAATTTGCCCGTGAAACGAAGGAATTTACGCGCCAACGCAGTGGCGGATCCAAAAGGTGGCGAGGGGGGGGGGGGGGGGGGTTGTAGAGGACGTCGATCTCCCCCCTCCCCCCTACCCAGGTCCATGCCAACCCTTTGCTTCGCCAGTTCGTCTGTTCGAGAGGCGCCCTATTTCCGCCCGGGGTTGCGATTCAGCGCATAAAACGTGGCACGTGCTACCTTGAAGGGTAAAAGCAAAGAGCCAGTCGTAGCCATTGGCAACGCTGGGTATCGGCGCCTAGACGAAGTCGGGTGGGGTAGTTGGTTGCTACAGCCAGAATTCATATTGGCGGCGTGAACTGAAGGGAACACACGGACAAGACACGCTTCACTTTTCGTGTCGCACGATGCGACGAACGTCCCCACATTGCAGTAACTGTGATAACTCTGACGCCTCAGTTGAGCGTATTATCATAGAATGGGCTCAATATGACCAACAATGGTTTCGCCTGCGTGATCGTCTGGACACCCTTGACAGACGTCTTCTCGGAGTGACGAAAGTGCTTGGACCGTGATCATGCCCTGATAAGCAGAGGTGTGCTGCAAGTGACCTTCGAGATTTTTTAGTGTGTTTAATCTGATCGACTGTCTATAAATAACATTACTGTTCTGTCTTTTATATTCTCGATCTTTTTTAACGAGCTTATCTCGTGGTGGTGTCGTCCTTATAAATACACAAAGAGGCTCGTGTGGACCCTTTCACTCCTGTGTAATGAATGACCATCGTACAATTACTGGACTGTGCTTTTGAGGCTTGTGCTCGTATACGTGAGACCAAATTTGTTCGTGTGTGCATCGTGTGTGTTTTTTTCCTAACTAATTTGGGATTTTGAGATAGCTGGCTATGACGTAGTCTACCTTCCCATGCTTGTACATCTAAATAACGTTTATTATTTTTTTTTAATGGACAGGAAACCTCGTTCCATCCGTTTCGTTCATTTCGTGGTCCGTGGGCTCTTTCGAGTTGGCACAACCAATGTGAATACAAGCTGGGTACACTTGTGTAATTTGCAACTTGTATGAACTAGATCGGTCGGGGCGTATGCTCTTGCCTCATTCATCTGCGCAACGACGCTATCTACTTGGCGTCGCGTATAGTTGACTGCGCTGGTCGCAAACTTGTTTCACCCACTGACACCGCTCGCTTCTGAAGGTTACGAAGCGGCACTGGCGTATTGCGGAAGCAACGACGCCTGTCGTATACACGCGCGTAGTGTTTGCCGCGAAACACGACCGACCCGTCGGTGATGACACGCCGCGTTATCACGTGCTGCCGGCTGTGCTGTGTCAAGATTACGAGCGCATCGCTGCCTTTCAATGGCAACTGTATGTAGTCGAGGTGAGGAAGTGACAGCAGCCGCTGCTTCGAATGGCTAGGACGAGAAGATACAAGGATACAGTGTGTCTCTTGGTGCAAGTCTTTCGCTTCGTCACGCCCTTGCCACACGAGCGTATCGGCTTTCCGTTACTTGATAGAATGACGTCATTCAGCGTAACATAGTTGCACAAAGGGAATACAGCGCGGCTTAGGCTTTGTGTCCCGTCCTATACTGAACGGCACGAGGTAGTTTTGTGCCTAACGTTTCATTTTTCCTACTTCTTCTGCTGCTTCTTTTTTTTTTTCGCACTAGCTTCCGCGAAGCTGTGTTATCGTAGTTTATTGCACGACGTGATCGTAATTTTGTAGTCTAAGGAAGTGTGTACGATGCAGAGGAAATTGAGACCTCGTTTTGCATGAGCTTCTCCTATAATAGCGGAGAGAGAGCGAGCAAGAGAAAAAGTGGCACTCTCCAGTGACTCTTTGATTCATCTAACTATATTACTGCGAGCATCCAAAATGAGCTACCAACTCAGCGTTTTTTTTTTTTTTAATTCCCCCGTTCTATTTTTTTTTTTTTTTTTGAGCTTCAACACCATTTTCTGCCTGGCGTTTTCTCGCTGTCCTTTCTCGAACAGCTTATTTTTTAAAGAGGTCGACATCCAATTTTCAAGCACGAATTCCCTTTTCATGAGCGATGGAAAGCCCCCTATTCGATGTATCTATACCGGCAGCCGTTCGTTCGGAAAACGTCTGGAAATATTTAAAACATCGTTTTTTCGGCCAGCAAGATCTCTTCTGATTACGGCGTACGGACACCGGCAACAGTGATAACTGATATCGATGGCGACAGCACGCGACAGAAACGTGCAGGTTAGGCGTCAGAAAATCACAAACGCTGCGATTGCGGCCATAAAAACAGAAGTGAATTTAATTCTGCGTTTCTTAAGTTACAAAACCACGATTTGATTATGAGGCACGCCGTTGTGGGGGACTCCGGATTAATTTTGACCACCCGGGGATCTTTCACGTGGCCCCAATGCACGGGACACGGCCGTTTTTGCATTTCGCCCCCATCGAAATGCGGACGCCACGGCCGGGATTCGATCCCGCGACCTCGTGCTTGGCACGGCCTCGCCATAGCCGCTAAGCCACCGCGGCGGGTCATAAAAACAGCGAAACAACTTTTGATAAATGTATAGATGTCGCGGGCGTTTTTTTTTTTTTCTTTTCTTTTCCTGTTTTGCAAAACTTCCTGCGGGCGAAAGAAAATGGGTCTAAGACATGGTATCCATGACGTGTTTCCGGGTCCGCAGTCACTTTTGGTGCAAACACACAGTTTTCGATATCTACTATTCCGTTACTCAGAGCTAACCGCGGCGACGTTCCGTCATCGAATGGCGCCGCTTCCTCGCGTGCAGTCAGTGCCGCTTTTCGCTAGAGCAATCTCCGAATTTCGAATACGCGGGTAAAAAGACATAATTTGCGATATTAGGAAAGTAACATTTTGGGTATATTCGCAGATATCTGAACCCTCTGCCACGTTTCACCGCTGAGAGTCGACCCGGGTCATTTTTGCCTGAGTTTCAGTGCAGATTTATTAATATAATTCCGGACTTAAGAGATAAAATGATACTCTTTCCTATCATTGTGAGTCACGATCTTTCCATCGACACAATAATATCAAGACACATTCCGGGCAGTTGAAGCTTACGAGAGTTGGTTCGAATTTATTGCGCCTAAGTAGAAAAGAACCCGTACAGAACGGTGAATATTTTTCCTCAACAAGCGCAAGTTTTTCGTACATTGGGGACTCGCGCCATGAGACGAGTAAAACACTCACTGACGCTCCCGAACGCTTCAACGTGTATGAATGCTTTATAACTTTTACTCGATCCCTGAGCGCAACCTCGGCGATCGGCTCTGGCCACGCGAAACCTTAAAATTTCTCATTTGATTTCTGATTTTTAAGTATCAGGGTGACGCTACTCGTTTAGCAGTGTTTCATGCCAACTCGGCCTGTATCTGTTGGGAGAAAAATGCCGCATGGACTGGGAAGACCTCAACTGACAGAGTTAGACTGCACCACCAGAGGAACCGTCACGCGAAGTCTTCTGCATGCGGCACTTGCCGATGGATGACGCAATAACCCCATAACGAGAAACAAGACGCACATACTATTTTTGTGCTGCGTGGTTATTGCGCTCTCTTTCGACAAGTGTGATTTACGAACTTGCCCAACCTTCAGCATTGACACGTTTTCTATAGGCCTCTTGAAACTATAACCATGCTTCATGAGTCGAGCAGACTGAGGCCATCGTCGATTAAGTGCGCCTTGATACACATTGTGCCTATTTTCGTTCTTTCTGTAGCGTTCACCAGACGCATCCCATACCCCAGTCGGACGGACAAATGTAATGGCACTGCGAGCGAGTGCGCTTCGCCTCAGCGATTGTCACTGTGGATGCGCGCAGCTAGACGGGGAAAGGCAGGGGCCATTTGTAACTGATGGCAGTGTGTCAGTGTTGATCTGTAAATCAGCCGGCAAGAGACCGGGCAATGAGACCGGGCAAGAGACCTCTGTCGGGCACTCATTGCATTTCCTCTCTGCGTCATCTTGATATTTTATGTCGTTTCAAGGAATAAATGCAAATTCAAATATTTTGTGGGCTCCTGTTGTTCACCATATGTGATGACGGAATAGGTCTATGTCTGTTAAATATAAAAATAACTGACAAACTCGTTTCCATCCTCTTTCAATTGGTGTAACAGTAATTCGCCATAGATATGTATATGAACGAGAAAAAAGGAAACCGAGGGGCCCCAATTTTATAAGTCATATCATAAGAAGTCAACAACAAACAGTTACAACAAGGACAGCATAGGGGAGTGATATTCTGTCCTTCGAGCCATTGTTGACTTTACACACACACACACACACACACACACATACATATATATATATATATATATATATATATATATATATATATATATATATATATATATAGTGAAAGAAAGAGGGAGAGAAGTCAAATAGTTTGAGGTTTGCCCCCTCGCTCGAGAAATAGTTGGTACGTCACTGCACAAGGATCAAGACTGGCGTTTCAAAATTAGGCACTTTAAATTGCCAAATTGGCACGGTGCGTTATTACGTAGTGGAGGACTCCGGATTATATATGACCACCTGGAGTTTCTTATAGTGCACCCAAAGAACGACACACAAGTGCTTTTGCATTCCGCCGCCGTCGGAATGCGGCCGCCGCGGCCGGGAATCGACCTCTTGACCTCGTACTCAACGGCACAACGCCAAGGCGACTGAGCCACCACGACGAGTAAAGTACGGCGTTTAACTTAAAACAACAAATAGGTGACCTCGGGACAAAAAAATATAATAAAATTGCCGTCAAATCATATTCACTGCCACCAACAAGTGGCCACTCGGAGACCGCCCAAATAATACCTGCAGCTTCGTGAGGCCCGACAAGCTAGAAGGGCCTCATTTCTGAGCATATTCTCATAAAATAGTAAGGGGACGTCGCTAAGTGACTGCAACGACGCCCTGTATGCGCAAGGACCATCCGTCTCATTTCAAATCATTCATTGTCGCTTCATCCTGTGGCCCCTATCACTTCGGATGATAACGAGTGCCTAGACACGCCTGGCTAACAAGGCGTTGACATGCGGGCGAGCTGGTTCGCTGCTCGCCCGCTCGTTTGTAAGACACTAACCGCGTTAACGTTCCGAGAGACACCTATTAACTCGATCCTGCTTTGCATCTCACACACACTCCGAGGAAGAACCTTTGAGGTGAACTGGCGCAATAATTACGGAAAGAAGCGGCGAAGCGAACATGTGCCGCTTGAAAAAGAAAGAAAGAAAGAAAGAAAGAAAGAAAGAAAGAAAGAAAGAAAGAAAGAAAGAACAAAGCGCCGAAAACGGTTCAGCGTGCCTCGCCGAGGTTCTGGTGCAGACGGCGCCTCGGCGCGGCTGCCCCCTTATCAAACCCATTCTCAAAACGAAACCCGAAAACGTGTGTTGAGAGGATCACGCGTACCCGTTCCACTCGGCGAGCCGAAATAAAAGCGGAACACTTTATTTCTGTTTCGTTCTTGGGGGCCACGCGCGGGACGCCGCGAAAGAATGCCGCCCAGAAGGGGCGAAAAAGAAGAAGAAGCAGCAGCCGAAAACTAGTCTACGCCTAGCAGCCCGTTCGAGGAGACGAGCGCACGTACACAACGAAGCCGGATGTCGTGGTCGTCTGCCCTGGTGGTATGTGGCGCCGCCATACCCGCCTGGCTAGCAGACGACAAGCGCACAGATCTTACTACTGCAAGACGATTCCCCCCATATGGATCGCCTAACCATAGCTTCGTATGCTGGCATTATAAGAAGTGTCGAATTACGAGTTACCGCGTAAAAGTGACATTGGACTCGGTACCGAAGTTACTTATGAACGGTTTCATCTTGCAACGATGATAGTGTTCGTGCTACCTCTAGACGTGACAAAAAAAAAGATGATCGATACATGCATCACAACAATGTTCTTTATGGCGTAATACCTTATCGTAACGACGTTACTGGCCTGCATACCATTCTGCATACCGTTACTGAGAGGCATACCACTCTTAACTGGTGCAACAAGTGGGAAAATGTTCTAAATACGTTTAAGTGTAATTAAATGCATGCGCTTGTCCCGCAGTTCATCAACGTGCCCGAACTACGTTCTCAATAATACTGTTTTTTCCTGTGTTTGAGCGATTAAATACCTGGGTGTTATCATTACCAGTTGCCTAACGTGACGTGATTATATTAATTTCATTGTAGGAAAAGAAAACGATAGCATCGACCAAACGAAAGCTCTTCTTGGCACCATTCCCGTTGAAAAAAATTACTGCACACTACATATATTCGCCCGCTTCTTGAATACGCATCAGCAATATGGGACCCGGGTAGCATACGTCACTCTTATCTAACCAGCTAGAAGCAATACAAGATTGCTGCGCACGTTTCATATCATCCGACTACAACCGTGCCTCTAGCGTACCTTCCATGAGGCCGGTGCCTAATGTAACCCGACTCACCCCACGCCGGCAGTTACGTCACCGGTGCTCGTTTCACGGAGTATTTTATCATAATCACTATACCCTTCAATCGATTTGGATAAAAAAGCCATCTCCTCACGTGCCGACTATGCGCAGAAGGTTGGTGTGTCAAGATGTAAAAATGAAAGATATTCTGAATCTTTTCTGACGAAAACGTGTATTGATTGCAATCACCTCCCTCTAAACGTTATTATTTTATCTGACCCCTCCCGTCTTCGGGATACACTATAGTTGAGTTTCTTTAGTTTCGAATAACCTATGGTCTTGTTTTACATTGTACGACTTGTGTTCCTATGTTCCGCTATTTCTGTGCTGATTTGTATATTTGCTTAGTTATTTGCAATTGTATTTTTTCTCGTGTTTTCTCGTTTTTAACAGCGAAGCTGTTTAAGCCAGCCGAAATTTGTGGTGCGTAGCCGTGGTAACCATGGCAACCCATGGCAACTAGAAGGAGGAGATGATAAGTGGTTCTTGAGGGAAAGGGAAAGGTTGGCGCTATCTTCTGCGTGCGCATGCACGCGGTCTCCTCCTCGCCAGCTCTCTACCTTCCCGACCCCTGCCTCTCTTCTTTCCGCGGCGCGCTGAGCCAGGACAAAAAAATAAAAATCACAGCATATCCACGGTGTGAATGATGATGAGTGGGCGAAGCTCCGGAGGGAATCATCGGATCTCCCGCTTAAGGGGACGCTAGCACAAACGCGTTAGAAACGTGCAGTACTCTCTAGTAAGGGGGAGCGGCCACAGCGTCTTACGCAGCCATTTACACATGCCGGAACGTGCACCGCGTTTGCCGACGCCATCACATGACTGCCGAGAGAGTATACCCCCCGTATTCATAAACGCTCCTCGACTTGAACTTGACTTGCCACCGCTTTGGGCAGCGCGTTCGAAACGCGTTGAAGGTAAGGCGGAGAGGCCACAGCGTCTTACACCAGCTTCTTACACGGGCCGTAACGCGCTAGCACAAACGCGTTAGAAACGCGCTAGAAACGCGGCCTTTCGTTAATGTTGGGTATTTATTGCCATCGTGGTGCGTGTGCCCATGTCCGCTTCGTGGCGTAGTGGGCTAACGCCGCGCGCTTGGAAGCGAGGGGTCCCTGGTTCGATTCCGCGCTACGGACACAACTTCGGAATTTTTTTTCTCATTTTTCTCAGACTGGTTACACACTACTACTACTACGACGACGACGGGGACGAACGGGTGCCGCCATAAGGAGCTTCGCCCCTAAAAAGGCGAAAGCTTGCACGAGACCACGTAAAGCTCAAGACACAGCGAAGCTGGCCGTTGATATCGAGCGGCTAGCCTCCAACGCGTTCGGCGTCAGCAATCAGCAGCGTTCTTGGCACTGTGCCAACCTTGGTTAGCCTGCCTGTCTTTGTGGCATATCAGGAATGCTTTCGCTCGTATGCGCCGACGCGTCCAGCGCTATAGTCACGCGAAATGTCGCCAACGCGTTCGGCGTCGGCAAGCGACAGCGTTCTTGGCACTGTACCAAACTTGGTTAGCCTGCCTGCGTTTGCGGCATGCCAGGAACGCTGTCGCTCGTAGGCGTCCACGCGTCCAGCGCTATTCACACGAAATGTCGCGAAAGGGAAATTACCTCCGAAAATGATCTCTCGAGAATACCTTCCTACATGCATAGTTAAGTTAAACCAAGTTAAGACCTAGCAGCAACCAAGTTCATACCTACCAGTAGCAGCCAGTAAGCTTCGCTGTGCCTAAGCTTTGCGCGACCGAGTGCAAACTTGCCTGATTTTTTTTTCTTTTTTATTATTTCGGAGTGCCTGCGCTTATTTGTAATACTGTTAATCTCTTAGGGTAATATAAATTAAATGAAATTAACTAAGACTGTAACCTCTATCTAAACGTAATGGTTTAGATAGAGGTAAAATCGAGGCTGTATAACCACTTCATTTGCAAAGCTGAGTCCAGCACAAATTTTGACCTTCTCCTGTGAACATGTTCTCTCTCTCTCTTTTTTTTTATTATTATAATTTCGTCCTTTTGCAAACCGGTGAGAAATGATATCCATTCTGTAACTCTAATGGTCCACCGGTTATCCATCCTACGCATTACATGACCTGCCCAGCTCCATTTTTTTTTTCGCTTAATGTCAACTAGAATATCATCCATCCCCGTTTGTTCTCTGATCCACACCGCTCTCTTCCTGTCTCCTAACGTTAGGCCTGACGTTGGCTTAGCTGCGTCTGCTGCGCGTGATCTCCGAGATGGCAGCGGCGTGCGACGCAGCGTAGTTCACCGCGGCCGCCACGAGGTGCTGCGACGAGCCTTCTTGCCGAAGTGATAATGATGATGATGTATTGGCATTCCCTTTGAAACGGGGTGGTGACAATGAGTCACCTAGCCTACTTGAGTTAATTAGGTATGCTATGCATGTTTTACATTCTAGCATTTCTGTATACATACTCTTAGCTTTTTTTCTCTGCCTCAAAACTTCTTCATCTACCTTTAACCGGTAGCTATGCATGTAACGAATCCGTTCGTATCAACCTCTTCCCTGCTTTTTTTCCACCTATACTCTAAACGTATCTTGCTTATCTCGATAACTGAGCAGCTGATGCTGTCATCCATTTTAAATCCAAACGCTTCTGGAAAGTGTACGTTACCTACGGGTCTCACTGGGTGAATCCCTTCGCATTCCATTAGGATGTGCTGAGTGGTCTCCGGATTTTTTTTTTTTTTTTTTTGCAGCATACACATTCCTCATCTTGTTGCGAGTATTTGCTCTCGTATGTTTTTGTGCTTAGGCAGCTCGAGCCTCAAATAGCAAGGCACTGCCCTTTGTGTTATTGGACAAATGTTTCCGTCTAATTTCTCTCTTCCCATGCTTGTAAATCTCGATGGTCTGCTTTGTTTCCATTCTTTGGATCCACTTCACTGTCTCTGCTTTTCCCACTTTCTCTTTGATGACTCCTGGTTATCTATTTACACTTTCAGTTACCCTGTAGTTGGTTGCCAACTTTCTTTACCTCTTCCTCCATTCTGTGTCCACGCTTTTCAGGTACATATACTTTTTGCATTTTAGCCGCCCATTTATTTTCATCCAGGTTCCTGAGCCTTTCCTCAAAACTAATTTTTCTCTGTGCTTCTCTGACTTCGAAAGAAGCCCAACCCATGCCACCCAGCACTGACACATTTGTGGTTTTACCGTGGGCTCCCGAATCCAACCGGCCTGCTGATATTTAGTAAACTTCCAACCACAACAAAGTATCCGATTTTAAGCACAAAGTGGATTTTGCGAACGTTAGCGCTGGCACAATTACTCCTTTCCAGATTCCACGCACCACCCCATACTTACTGTAGCCCCAAAGTGCTCTATGCTTCATCATTGCTGCCTTCCGCTTCCCCGTTATTTTCAGATTATTTTGGTGAGTGCATGAGTAAGTATTTCCTTTGTTTATGTATACGCCGACGTACTTATATTGCTTGACTATGGGTGTGACTTGCTGTTGAATCGATACCACGTAATTACTCGTCTCTTCATTAAGGAACATAATTCCCGATTTCTGTGTGCTAAACTTAAGGCCTAGGTTTGTCGCTGCCTTGCCACGCATATTCGCAAGTATGTGTAAGTAACTTGCATTGTCTGCTAGTAGCACCATGTTGTCCACATACATCAATTCCGGGACCTTCTGTTGCTCCCTTTACCTATTACGAATGTAAGATAAATCAAACCCTAATTCACTGTTTTCCCTTCGTCTACCTATGCCCCTAAATGTAGGGCGTCTCGATGTATGAGCGCTATATCGAGGCACCCTATTTCGCCGCTGCGACACTCAACTTCTGGCCGGGGCTTTTCCCTCTTGGCTTCACCGCTGTGTAGCTCCCAGTGTGCTAGCGGAGACGAAAAGGGAGAGAAATCCGGGCATCGGTGCGATAACTACATTTATAGCTGAAGGATTCTAAAAAAGTTTTCCGTTATAAGATTCGGGAGACGACGTCCCTTAATAGTGAGACCATTCTATAATGAGTTAGAAAAGTGTTTCCGAGCCCCTTTAAGGGCCCTTTGTAAGGCACCCACAAAAACTGACATACGGAGGAATAACGTCGGGAATGGTGCCGCTATACCTTTATTTTCATTTCAAATATCGTACTCAACAGGCTGCGACATAAGCTAAGTATTCGACGATAATAATTTAGATTTGAGCTTGGAAGGTCTGCTATGGATCACGGTACAATCTTCGATCCAAGATTGAGTACAGAGAGGCCCGAAAACATTTTTTTTTTCATCGACCACGTGAGAGCTTGGGACACAGCGTAAGAGCGGTAACTCTTTGAAAAATGCCTTAGAGTAGAGAATACGACGACGCGGACGAATGCATATGCCAGACTGACCAAGGAAACATACATGAGATCAATGATCAAGGTTTCTAGATAGATGGCTGGGCGAAAACGAAAACTTCAAAGGGACAGGGCTCCGTCAGTGTTCGGTGCAAAAGCTATTTCTTGTATACGAGGTTGATTGACATGGTAGGGGAAGGTATGCACGAAAGAAGTACGGTGAAAACCTTCTTTGCGTGGGTGACATTACGTATGCAACATTGAAATAAACAAAGCAACGAAGCGAAATTGGAGTGCGGGCGAAATCTATACTAGACAAAGGCTCAAAGATTTGCCCAAGAGAAACAGAGCGCACTCTCTGTAACGTAGTGTGTCACGTAACCGTGCCTGAGGGCCTCAACTTCAATGGCACGATGGTTAGAAGGGCAACTCGGTCGAAGTAAATTTAAACAGAAGCTGAAAGAAAAATATATGCAATACCTAAACATTGAATGGATATCTTTCCTGTCTCATTTACGGCAAGAAGATACGTCTTCATTGTATCATAGAAAAAGAAAAAAAATATATGGGCGCCTATAGCAGTGTAATCGGTACCAGTGTTTCCCGTCACTATAACCATTAATTCACTATATGCGTGTTCACTATAACGCCGTTCTACTGCGTTAACCAATTGGAAAAGTCAAGTTTACAAGACAATTATATGACCTGCAAAAGAGCTATAAAGAGTAGGCACAAGCATTCCGACAAAGAAACGACATCCAAAACGTGAAAGAAAGGTGTCCAGGTGAATGATGCGACAAATTCTCAACGACAGCATGTGACCTGAGGAAATATCAGTCCGTATTCGGGATGCAAGAATAAGCTGATTAGGAAACGTATGTATTCAAGGGGGTGGAATACAAAAAGCACTTGTGTAACGCGGCTTCGGGTGCATGTCCAAGAAACACGGGTGGCCAACATTAAACCGAACCTCTCCAGTAGGGCGGCCCTAAAAAACCGTCCTTCGCTCTGGTATACGTCGAAAACAATCGATCCCCTAAAAAGAAGTGACGAGAGCTGCACTGGAAAGGAAGCAAATAAAATTGATCCTGACAACTAGAGACAACGATGTCTGCCAACGAAGTGCCGGAATAACACAGTCGAAACCGAATGTAACAAGCACGGATAAAGCAAATTATTATTTATATCAAACACGCGAAACTTAGTGACTGATACTCATGTAGAATAACTCCTTTATTGGATCTATATCGAAATAGTACCAGAAATTTATCGGAAACGTATTGAAGCGAGATCCTATCGAATCGCTCACACGTGTGTTGCTGCGTTGCTGACACGTGTCGCTTCGATTAGTCATATATACTACGCCCTACATCATACGCCATTCTCACTAACGCCGTTAGAAATAAGTATAACTAACGACGTTAGTCATACTATTGACTGACTAACGCTACTCTACTGACTTCTAACGCCCTTCTTAGTGACTCTAACAAACACTTCAAGGCACAGGCATAAGTTACTACCTATTATGTGGGTGGTTTTGTTCTCAATAAGAGAATTCCCTTCTTGCTTCTTTTTTCTACTCAAGATAACAAATCCTTATATAACGAGCGCATTGCAAAAGTTCGTATAATTTAGTTATATGAGAGCTTGGCCATTTCAAGTTGCTTGATTTATCCGACTATTTTTAGCGCATAAGCCTGTTCGTTATAACCGGGTCTAAACGCCCAGGAAGATCTAAACGCCCGGAACCTAAGAAATCACTACAGGTAAATGAGAGGAGCAGCACGCTGGACGAAAGTCTTCAAATACAACGACCCCGTATAGAAAACGGCCGCAGTTTCCGGGAAAATATTGCCACAACTAACGAACTCTTGATCACAAGTTAACTTCAGTATCACTCATTTAGAAAGCTGCAGGGCTGTTTTATACCCGTATTTTACGACCCATCAGCTGGTGGCGATGCTCTTGATGATGATAATGATGATCCTAGGCTATGACGCGTACCAACTACATGTAACATTCTCAATTAAAGCAACATCCTCCTTTTCCTAACCGCCGCCAGATTTGTGCTCAATTGATTGATTGATTGATTGATTTTATCATTTCAAAGCAACCTTATATGGCTACGAAAGACGCCGTAGTGTAAGGCTCAGAATTAATTCTGACAGCGTGGAGCTCATTAACGGGCACTTAAAGCCAAGTGCACGAGCATAACTACACGCCCCCGTCTGCGGGAGCAGTCTGTGATATTGGCCGCCATCGCTAGAAGTGACTGTTTTTTACTGGCGTGGGTGTCCCTAAGATCATGGCTCCAATAAATGCTCACGGAATCATGCTGCGCCGCCAGAATTCTCTTTACCATTCTTTTCATCTCAAAATAAGTAAATAAATAAATAAATAAATAAATAAATAAATAAATAAATAAATAAATAAATAAATAAATAAATAAATAAATAAATAAATTGTCAAACTCCAAAAGCGAAAGCATTGACAGTGATTGCAAAGTATTAGACACTATTACAAAGTACATTTTGTAGTTTTATAGGCCGTTTGAATTGCAGTAAACATTCGTTTACTAACTAAACCAGCGTGGTGTCCCCGCGCACAAGCAAACATGGATAGGGCCGGTATTCTGCAGATATATTCTAGCTTTTCGCTCGATTTTATGGATCTATCATCATTCTGCGCTGAGGACCGGCCGATCGAGGTCATACCGCAGGTGGAGTGCAGCTCAGACCACTAGCGAAACGAGCGAAAGAAAATAGCTAAAATAAAATTGTCACATCCTGCCGGTCGATGCCTCACTCGATGACCACGAGCACTCCCTGTCACGACGCTGGCGGGACGAATAGCACCGGCAGTGAAAGCGCGCGTGCATGCCCAAAGCGAAAGTTTCATGCAACCACTCGTTTCACCATTTCAACTGTGCCGCATCGTCAAAACTGAGGTTACGTAACCTTCAACACTAGGCTAGGCGGGAAGACAGCACCAATTGAGCAAGTTTTTGTTTGTGGCGAAGTCGGCAGTACGTCCTTCTGCTGCCTGGCACCCGCAGCAGATGGCCTCCAAAATACGGCGCGCGAAGGTGCGTATGCTCTGGACCACGCGGAAAGCCACGGCCGGGCTAGAGTAGGAGACGCGCGCTCACCTCCTCTAGCCCGGCCGTGGGGCTACGCCAGTTCGATCACGTGACCTCGAACATTGGGCGCGCGTGAAGACGGCGCGCATCCAGGCATTATCCTTCTGGACTCACCATCGTTGCACAGCTGCTTGAGACGAATTATTTCGCGTGTTACCAGAAACATAAAACCGTCATTTGTCCCTCATGTCCGAAGACTAATTATTCAGCCAGGTCTCAACATTTATAGCAGCCTTCTTCCTCTATCGCGCGCACTACTTACTTACTGACCCTGAACTTCTATCAAAGCTTACAAGACGACAACTGGGGTATTCGGAGACACTCTATTAAAATTAAATTCTGGGGTTTAACGTGCCAAAACCACTATCTGATTATGAGGAACACCGTGTAGTGAGGGGCTGTGGATTAATTTTGACCACCTGTGGTTCTTAAACGTGCACCCACGGCACGTTACTGACCGAGATATTCATAGCTAAATATAATAAAAGTGTAATAAGACATCAAGTTATGTTCTTCTTTTCTTTTTAACACGAAAGTGTTTTATGCCGGGGTCCACCAAGACTTCACTGACGTATTTCCGTCACGGAAATACGTCATAGAACATAATACAAAGAAAGAAACCAGAAGAAAAAGTTCCACAAACATGCAAAATTTGGAAATCGAACCCACGACCTCTCGGTCCGCGACGATAGATCGCCGAGCGTTTAACCCATTGCGCCACAAACGCATTTGCAGAGAGCTACACAGACGCGCCTTATATATCTAACACTCCTCCGTGTACCCGCGCTCTTGCTCGGGGCGGTGCCGCCGCCTACGAGCAGAAAAGAGAAGTACTGCATTATGACACTAACGCGCACCGACAGTGAACGCTTCGGTGGTCTCAGCACTACGACGCCTCGATGCCAGCATTCGAAGGGACGCTGGCATCAAGAAGCACTACCAACGCCACCTAGGTGGCGTTCACCGTACTCAGCACAGCGGAGCGTGGCCTCCGCAATTAGCTCTGAAAATGTTTCTGAAGTTGATCGCGGAGGCTGCAATTACGACGCGCTGTACGCGCTGATTTGACTCGGTGACGATTCAGTTACGTGCTTTGTCTTGCGCGTTGTATTAGTGTGTCAGTTACGTGCTTCGTCTTTCGCGTTGTGCTAGCGTGTGCAGCGTAGTGCAGCTTCCATATGCACGACGGTTTCTCATGGTCATCGACGTTGGTAGTCGTGATGGAGGAGACGTGCCACCAGGCGTCAGCGTGGGTGCATCAACGCCTAAGGGCGCTTTAGCCACAAAACACCAATAGACATTATATATCAATGTGCAATAAACATTACACTACTTCTGTGAAGACACGTTTCACTTTCGTGTTCTATACCGATTCCTATATAAGAGGGATCAACCACATTTTTTTTCCTTTTCTTTACATTTTTGTGCGCCTTCTTATAAGGTCCTTCTCTCACATCTGTCCTTGCAGAGTAGCAAGCAGACGAATACTTCCACGCCCGCAAACTTCTCTGCATTTACATAAAGAACTCTCTCTTGCACACTCCGTTCGCAGATCAAAGAGGCATATTCGCCGATGTAAACGCTGGTAAGTAGGTTCATTCCTTTCCTTCACTCAACGCAAACTACAGACAACCGCAAAGAGAAGGCGCATGAACAACAATGCACTCGCTGACTCACAAGTGACCGCTTTATTCAGAAAACACTCGTTATATACTAAAAGCGCAAGCCTGTACTTTACGCATGCGGCACGAGACTTCACAGCATCTCATTAAGTACAATTGCCACCCGTGTTCGAAAAGCGCCGTTTCGGTACCTTATAGTCTTACGGAAGCTTGGCTTCGGCATTTTTCACCATTCCGCGTCATAATGCTTCCGTAATCTCGCGCGCTAAAAGCGAAGGCTCGTGCTTACGCTGTAAATAATGGATGTTTCCCGAATAAACGATCAACTTTTAAGACAGCATTCGTATTCTAGTTTTTCCTGAGTCTTTTGCTTTATAGTAGTCCAGAAATTGCGCCGTGTTAGGTAAATGAATCAGCGACCACTAGCTCAATTCAACGTAAGTCTATGGCTTTTTTTTTTTTTCCTCGCTGAGATCGCTACGTGTATGTACACCCACAGTGGTCGTATCAGCGGCGATGTGCGTATAGCGTTGCTCGAACGGCGTTCGCATAGGTTCGGACCCGCTATTTGCACAGGGCTCGTGCTTACGTTATAGCTAGCATAACCGCTGTCTAGCTACACTTTGCTTTGTCTACGATCATCTCGAGCTCCTCTCTTGCACGAGCGAACCGAGGCAATGGTATCGAGAAATTGCGTTACACGATGCCACGCTCCTTCTATGTGCACATGGGCTTCTATAGTAATGCAGCGACCTTCGATAAAAGCTCCCTGTGAAGCTCGCGAGCAGCATACGCGCAATTCACGCAAATGCCAATAGGTCTGTATGGAGAGGATGCGAAAAAGTAAGTGTTGAAAGAAAAACGAAAGAAAAAAGAGGGCAAGCTTTTTTTGTGCTTTTTTTACGAGTTGCTGCTGAACTGCAAAATGTCTGCTATACGCCGCCACTATGAAGAAAATAACAAGAATAAAGTCCACGGAGCCTTGGCGACCATATATATATATATATATATATATATATATATATATATATATATATATATATGAATCGCGTGTGTTGAAACGTTTTGACGCACAACGGCAAGACTTGAAACATGGTGTGAACAAATCTTGAGTCTCGCTCCCTTCCAGTATCTAGCGGTTTACCACGTGACTCAAAAGCCCGCAGCATCGAGCGCACCGACAACGTGTTTGAGCTTCAATTTCATGCAAACAGAGCTATTTTCCCAAGTAAGCGAACGCAGCTCGACATATATGTATAGGGGCAAGGGTCTGACACCCACACGTTACGAGATTTGGTTTTCTTGGTGTTCTCGCTTGAACTCAAAGCCAAGAAAACAGAAGTAGGCAACGTCAGAACGTTGTCTTCATATGGTGCAACGACAGAGATAGCTGAAAAAAAAATGAAATGTCCTATATACAACACGGAGCAGCGGAATCGCGCCGCAGGTGTATTTATGCCAAGGGTTTATGCTTACAAGGCAGCAAAATAGCGAAACATTTTAACCGATTCGCATATGAATAGATGGGCAAATGCCGGCCACGAATGTCAAATAAAATGCCGTTTTACAGCGAACCTGCTAAGGGCTCACTCTTCGATGGTCGCGTCCGGCAATAGAAAAAAATCACAGCATATCCACGGGGTGAATGATGATGAGTGGGCGAAGCTCCGGAGGGAATCATCAGATCTCCCGCTTAAGGGGACGCTAGCACAAACGCGTTAGAAACGTGCAGTACTCTCTAGTAAGGGGGAGCGGCCACAGCGTCTTACGCAGCCATTTACACATGCCGGAACGTGCACCGCGTTTGCCGACGCCATCACATGACTGCTGAGAGAGTATACCCCCCGTATTCATAAACGCTCCTCGACTTGAACTTGACTTGCCACCGCCTTGGGCAGCGCGTTCGAAACGCGTTGAAGGTAAGGCGGAGAGGCCACAGCGTCTTACACCAGCTTCTTACACGGGCCGTAACGCGCTAGCACAAACGCGTTAGAAACGCGCTATAAACGCGGCCTTTCGTTAATGTTGGGTATTTATTGCCATCGTGGTGCGTGTGCCCATGTCCGCTTCGTGGCGTAGTGGGCTAACGCCGCGCGCTCGGAAGCGAGGGGTCCCTGGTTCGATTCCGCGCTACGGACACAACTTCGGAATTTTTTTTCTCATTTTTCTCAGACTGGTTACACACTACTACTACGACGAAGGACGAACAGGTGCCGCCTTAAGGAGCTTCGCCCCTAAAAAAAACTCTCATTGGCCGTATGCTGTTTGTGCGAGGGACGCGCGCTTTCACGGGGAGCGAACGCACGGCGGACAGCAAACGCGACTTCCCAGTGGAAGGGGAGCGGTGGGCGAGGAGGGCATCGAGGCACCCTAGACTGTGCGCGTGCGTGCCCGCTCTCCCACGGCGGCGCATGCGCGCAGCCCTGCCGGCCTCTGCCGCCTGTGCAAAACCACCTTCTTTAATAGTTCAAATAACCAATTACACAATCACATCTTCATAGTCATAATTGGAAATACATAATTCCCACCATAGTACAGCTTCGCTAGTCTTCCATCTCCACCCCAGTGGAAGGGCTGACAGTTTTTTTTTCTTTTTTTTTAATGGAGGAGAGAAGAGGACAACAGCTGGTTTTCGTAGCACGTTATGACATCGATACGTAAAGCCAAATAATACGTCCACTGGGTTCGGCACCTTCTCAATCGGTCATGATGAAAGGTAATTCAATCCCTTTGTACTTATGGTCATTCACTTATTCATTCACTTTGTACTTATGCTAATTAAGGTCATTCAATTCCATTTGGACTTATGCTCTTGTCTTAAGTTGTACTACTTGTGTTTATATGCTCAGCTATTAAATGCGAAGCATTTCTTGGCGAACATTTGCCACTTTGACAGTATCTATCTATCTATCTATCTATCTATCTATCTATCTATCTATCTAGCCGCCTACGTCTTGGTGCTCTCATTGTCATTTCGTTAACTTGGTATGAGTGTATGAGGAACATAAAGGATAGGTCATGACATGAATGCCATTGCATGCGTGTCATGTAGGTCATGAAGCAGCCGCCTACGTTTTGGTGTTCTCATAGTCATTTCGTTAACTTGGTAGGTACAAAAATTGTCATAGTATGACAAGAGTGTATGGCAAACATAAATGATAGGTCGTTACATAAATGTCATGATATGCGTGTCATGTAGGTGATGAAATAGCCAACTGAAATGACAATGGCCCCGCGAAAAAAGATTAGCACTCAAAAACCACAGAAATGGGTTCTGACGTGGGTACTAAGTGAAGGGAACACTAAAGGATAATGATAGAAGTCGTCGTCATGAGCACGACTTCGCATAAATTACAACGACTCAGCAAAAGCAGATTAACACTTAAAAACCACTCAAATTGATTCGGATGTGGGTGCTAAGTGAATGAAAAGGCTAAAGGTTGATGGTCGAAGTCATCGTCATGAGCATGAATGACTAAGGCTTTCGCCTTGAGGTCTCTTCGTCGTAGCTAAAGGTACTCGTGAGCACTCATGACATAAATGTCATAATATGCGTGTCATGTAAGTCATGAAAAAGCCGCCTAGGTATTGGTGCTCTGATGGTCGTCTCGTTAACTTGGTACGCTCCGCCCGTACACTGCTTCGCATAACATGGTTTCCCACTGGGCGTGGGATCTGCCCGCTTTTTTCTGTACTGTGTTGTATATTTTTTAGCTGTTTGATTCATTTGTCTTATATTTATTTTTATTTTTCATTTCTCCCGTGCCTGCGCTCCTCTGTAATGCTGTCAAGCTCTGAGGGTAAAATTAAGCAAGTGTTACACGTTTGTAAAACGTTAAGGCAAAAGCCTGATTGCACTCTTGGCACACTTTTTGTCACGATTACGATACGGATATGAAGAATTGTGAGAACTGTGTGCGAATTGTACAATCAGGCTTTCGCCGTCACGTTTTACAAACGTGTAACACTTGTAAAAAAAAATTTTTTTCTGTACCATCCCCGACGTTTTACAAACGTGTAACACATGTTTAATGTTTGTTTGTACCATCCCCGCTGTCGCCCATCGGAGCGCAAGACAGAACTCACCGAAATCGCCGCACCTACTGGTAGCCGGCCAGTGTCATCAGTGCCTTCGCAGAGGGTGGGGCAGTATGGGAAAGCTGGCATGATGAGCGGCATCAGAGCCAGCTGTGGAAGGAGACGATGACGAACGCGTGAGCAGTGGCACGAGCGCGTCTCCGTGACATGTGCAATCACGCAAGCACCAGGCACATATTTAGTGAGCCAGAACAGTGGAGAAGCCGTGGCTTGAGGGAAGCGTGCTCGGGTCACTCCCCGGAGGCCCCCGTTCGATCGCCACCCGCACCGAAATGTACCAAATTTTCTTTTCAAAGCCGTTAATGTACTATCACGGCCGCTACTATGTTTGCAGGAACCTCACTGAGAAATCTGACGCCAATCCGAGCATTTATTGATGTGTTTTTACTCTTTGCGGCGTCGGCTATTTTTTTTTTTTTTTTTCGTCACGGCGCAGTTTCGCCAAGGTCACCGCCAAGGGCACCGCCAACATAGACGCCCGAGGCTTTAGACTTCAGAAATAATGGAAGTTAAAGCTGACTAAAAAATTCAGAACCCTTCCACTTCTGTGATGACGGAAACCAGCAAAGCTGTAACTATGGTGGTCTGCTGCAGTGAATATTGCTACATATTGCTGATTTTTCAGGTGCGCCTTCTGGCTCCTAGTATGGCCGCACATGCTCAATTTTCGTCTCGCATTTTGTCTCATGTAGAATATTTACTTAAATTTATTTTATAGCACCAACTCTAAAGGTTCAAATAAAGAAATACTGAACTCCAAAAGAAATGGAGGCTCACAATTGATTTTAGCATGTAATTCACTGCTGGCCATTCACTGTTGCACAGGGAACCCTCTGCAAGTAGAAATTATAGGATTGAATCAAATGTGAAAACCGATTTGGAACGTTCGTTACTTTTAAAGTTGTGTATTCCTCTCATGCGTAGCATTTTACCTCATTCCGGAAGTCTCATTCAGGTACTAGTTTTTAACAAAGTTCCATTTAATTACAATATAAACGTCCGAGTGCAATAAAAAGAACAATGTCGCTATATTGCAGATCCCTTCCGCGTAGAAAAGAAAATGCATCCTTGTCAGAAAGATATTGGGAAGCTGGACAGGTATTTTGCCCTAAAGGCCCAGTAAGTATCAAATAACAACACTCCCACCAAGATCGGCTTTCATATTCCTCAACCACTTTCTTGGCGACTTACTTAGAACACTTCCGTCGTATTTACAAAATACAATTTTTTTCTAAAGATACTGTTTCCTTTTTTATAGCCATCTGTTAAATTGCATTGAGTCTTGCAGATGGAATTACGTTGAACGTATTCGATGCCTATAAAAATAGCCCATTCGTACAATAAACGTTTAGCATCGAAATAAAATTAGCATGCCCTTTCTTGTCAAATACAAATACAGCCGTCCGACATTCTAGTCCAAATAATTATTGTAATGTTGCGTTAGACGCTGAAGGACAAGGCAGTGCCAAAACCATGAGTCATGAACAGAATTCTTTTACGGCAAACTTATACGCCCCCCCCCCCCCCAAAAAAAAAACAAAAAAAACATCAGAGCCCTTCCATCTTCACTACTGTGAAGATGGAAGCCGGCGAAGCTGTGATTATGGTGGCTCCGCTTAGTGAATATTGCTCCCACGATGAGAATGGGCGAGTCGTCGTTGGGCATCACCCAACCGAACGTGTCTATCATGAATGTTCCGGTTGAGAAACTCGCGTTGAAACCTCGCCGTCGCACCGGGGAAGTTGGCGCTAGCGTTTCCGAGGCATGCACCCCCGTTGTTGGGTTCCTGGAGAGCAAGACGACGCCGACGTTTGGCCTCAACATCGCGCTCCCTCAACTCGGGGTCCGCGGCTCTTCGCTGACGTTTTGCCTGGGCTTCGGAAGCCCTCATGCTAGAATAGGCACGTCGACAATGAGCCCTTTCCCTAGCGCTCTCGCGGCGGCGTTGCTCAAACGCGTTAGGACACGTCGTCAGTTGCTCATGAATGGCTCATACCTCCTTAAGCAATGGCTCATGCCCCGTAAACGCGACCTCCCCATTACGACGACAGAAGTGAAATTCTACGCTGGAATAATTAGCGGCAACGCAGCCAGCTGTAGAAGCGGACCACGGCGACGAACGCGGAAGCAGTGGCACGAGCACCGGCACGAGCACTTGCACCGGCTCGGCACGAGCGCGCGCTCGTTGGTCGCACCAGTTGGTCGCAGGTGGGATACGAACCTGCGTCATCGCATTACGCGTGCAATGCTCTTATCAAATGAGCGGCGCCGTTTGCCCATCAACTTTCTCGGGTAATTATGTTTATCTACTAGACTAACCCTTGGAGTGTTAGCCAGCGCCACCACTGACGGCCTTGGCGGCGGATGTGTAACATCCTTTCTGCCGAACGCGTCACGCAGTGCGTGAACATTTGGGGCAAGGGCAACTGGTCAATAAACCAGCACATGCTACCTCAAGGCATCAAATCTGCTAGATTCGAGACCCTCGCTCTGTAATGAACGAGAAGAAAGGAAGCCAAGGGGCCCGATTTTTATTACTCATATCATAAGAAGCCAATAAACAATAACACCAAGGACAGTATAGGGGAGATTATCCGTAGTTCTTAACTGAATTAAAGAAATGATAAATAAATGGACATAGAAGTGGCTTAAAAAACATCTGGTCGTAGGTGGGATACGAACCCACGTCTTCTCATTACACAAGACAAATTGAAACCCCCTTCAAATGGCGTTTTAATAATAACAGGTTACATGCCATAAGCCTTCCTAATCTTCCTCTGTCCAAGCACGAGAACATTCACGGCCGCTCGTTTAATAAACTAACAGCCATTATACTAGAATCAGGTTTCACTTCTCACCACGAAAGAGAAGTTCTTGAGTCATTTCTTATAAGTATAACTGTCTCATCTGGAATAAACGAAAGTCTGGGCAAGCTAACATTTTTGTAGACGCGCTAACAATTGGGTAGTTCCACCTTCATCACAACTTCGCTATGCCTGTTTACGCACTTCTCTGTCACACCTTTTAGAGCGAAAGCTCTACTACGCCATGACTCGCAAGGTCATTCATCGCGTCACAATGACCTTGAGCCGTCGGACCGCGAGCCGCCGGATCGCAAGTGTGGCAGTTGTGACGTCACCATTAATGTATTTATGTGTGTGTTTCCCTTAACTTTAGCCAAACATTAAAATATGCAAATGCTACGTAGCTGGGCAGAACCAAGGTAATGTTGTTTGCCGTCGCTTGGCGATACTCGGACTATTTTTTTGCATTCCGCCTAATTAGGTAATTACTATTAGTTAATTAATCGACTTCACAATTATTATAATTGATGAAAAGTGTCAATGAGAATTTGTAGAGCAACATGAAAAAACTCCCGATACAGCTTTGTGTTGCTGAATACGTGCTACATAAAAGTGTTTCTCCGAGTGTGAAAGAAGCCCGCGAATACACGCAAAGTGCCTCCGGTCAAGCGGCAATTTTGTGTGTATTCGCGGGCTTCTTTCACACTCGGAGAAACACTTTTATGTAGCACGTATTCAGCAACACAAAGCTGTATCGGGAGTTTTTTCATGTTGCTCTACAAATTCTCATTGACACTTTTCATCAATTATAATAATTGTGAAGTCGATTAATTAACTAATAGTAATTACCTAACTAGACCGAATGCAAAAAATAATCTGAGTATCTCCAAGTGACGGTAAATAACATTACCTTGGTCCGGCTACGTAGCATTTGCATATTTTTAATGCTTGGCTAAAGTTAAGTGAAACACCCTGTATATATACCGGGTGTTCAAAATTAAGCTTTACAGTATTTTTAAAAATCGCCTGTGGCAGGTAGCATGTTTCTTATCGTTGAGTTGGGTTATTCGAAGAGGTGGACATTAGTAGCACGAGAAATCGAAACGCATATTCAACTAATTAACAAAAATTGAACTTCTTAGTTAATTACTTTAGGACACATATTACAATTCCCGAATTGTAGGCGGTGAGTTGGCAAGACGCATCCACTTGAAATGAATTTCCAGGGACACCAGTTTCAAGATATTATTTCCCAAAGTGTGGGACGAAATACATGGGCGTTCCAGTTACTTTTGTGCTTAAATGTATAAAAATCATTTTGGTAAAAAAGTAAGTGGAATAACAGTGCATATTTACGGCGAGTTTGATGGCGCATATATCGAAACTGGTGTCATTCTGGAAATTCATTCCAACTGTATACGCCTGAAAAGCTCACCGGCTAGAATTCGTAAATTGCAATAAGTGTCGTAAAGTAATTAACTAAGAAGTTAATGAGCGAATTTTTGTTAATTCGTTGAATATGTGTTTCGATATCTCGTGATACTAACGTCCGCCTCATCGAATAACCCAGCTGAATGATAAGAATTATGCTACCTGCCACAGGCGATTTCTAAAAATTCCGTAAAACATAAAAATGAACACCCTGTATCTATCTATCTATCTATCTATCTATCTCACCCTGTATCTATCTATCTATCTATCTCTCTCTCTCTCTATATATATATATATATATATATATATTATATATATATATATATATATATATATATATATATATACGAATGAGAAGAAAAGAAACCGAAGGGCCCGATTTTTATTGTCATATCAGAAGAAGCCCACAAACAATGCCACCAAGGGCAGCATAGGGAAAATTATCTGCAGTTCCTAATTGCATTAAAGAAATGATAAATGAATGCAACTGCAAGTGGATGAAAACACAACTGCCCGCAGGTGCTATACGAACCTGCGTCTCGCATTACATGTGCGATGTTCTTACCAATTGAGTTACCGCGGCGCCATATTGCCATCCATTTACTGGGGTAATATATGTTTATCTACTAGAGCTTTCAGGTAGTGTGTGTGGATTTATTGACCAGTTGCATTCACCTAAACAGTTCGCGTAGACGTCGACGCCTGCGGCATAAAGGATACTCCACATCCGCCGCCAGGCGGTGAGTCGTCGCCCTGGCTAACACTTCAAGGGTTAGTTCAAGTAGATAAACATAAAGACCCCAGTATAAGTGACTGGGAAAACGGTGACGCAGTAGCTCAGTTGGTAAGAGCATCGCCCGCGCAATGCTAAAACGTGGGTTCGTATCCCACTTGCGGGCAGTTGTGTTTTCATCTACTTTCAGTTCCATTTATACCTCATTTCTTTAATTCAATAAGGAACTGCAGGTCATTTCCCTTATGCTGTCCTCGGTGGTCTTAGTTGTTTATTCGTTGGCTTTTTCTTGAGATATATATATATATATATATATATATATATATATATATATATATATGTGTGTGTGTGTGTGTGTGTGTGTGGCATTCCTAGTAAACATAACTAAAGGAAACACACAGCGTAATACGGATGGATGGTTTCCGCCATTTTATTCTGACTAAAACTGTCCTCCTCTTCCTTCGTCTCCTTTGTTCTTCCTCTTCTTTCGTGGTCTAAATGTGGCACGCTTCACCCTCCCTGGCTGTCTTTTTTCACACCTCCCGGTGTGGTACTTGAAAACATTTCCGATGGAGGCACACTCTTCTTTACCAGAGGCACCCAGATGCGATATTGTCTTCAGGATGCCGTGCTGTGACGCCGTCTTTACCACAGGAAAGGGTCCGTGAAATTTCTCATTTGAAGTCCCGACGCCTTTTCTTATTAGGACCTTGTCATCAACCTCTATGTGTGGTATTTCGTTGTTGTGTCTTCTGTCAAAGTTTCTCTTCATGCGTTGTTTGTAGATATCCTCCGCCTGCGCGCTTTTCTTTGTTTCAGTAAGTTGCAGCTTGCCAAGCATACCCAGTTCGCGATCCGCAGGAAGTGTCGGCGTGACTCCTGAGGCGGCAAAAAGAGGGCTGCACCCCAAGCCACTGGTGTATGACCGGTTATGGTGCCTCACAGCAGCCTCTAGGCAGCACTTCCACCCACCTGTAAACTTTGGGTACATCCTTATAAATTTCTTCACATCTCGGATGGCACGCTCCGCAAGGCCGTTTGCGGCGGGGTGGTATGGTGAGCAAAATTTGATAGCCATGCCATGATCTCGAGTCCACTTCGCTACTTTAGCACTACGGAAGGCAGGTCCATTGTCACACACTATGGTCTTCGTGTGTCTAAAACATTCGGCTTGAAGAAGAGCGATGACGCTGTGGGCGTCTTCCTTTCCTGCCTTAGCCGTCATCATTCTGGCGCATTCGTCTATGCAAAGTAGAAACGCCTGCGTTTTCCTGACAGCTTCACCCGCTTTCTTTAGCTCTGCAAAATCTAAGTGAATGACTTCAATAGGGGCTCGCGAATGCTCCGGGATTATCATGACGTCTGCCGCCTGTCTGTACTTCACTTTGTTTACTTGACATGTGTGACATGTCCGTACATAGTTGCTAATGTCTTCTTTCATACTTGGCCATGTAAACCGCTTCAGTAGCTTGTTATATGTGCGCCAAAACCCATCATGCCCACCTGACTCTGGAGTATCGTGGTAAAGGTGAAGGATCTTCGGAACCATTGTCGGTGGCACGTGGTACTTTCCATCAATCTCTTTCACTTCTTCTGTGCCTACCCACAGCTTCACGTAATTTATCTGTTCCGGCTGCTGGCTTGTTTCGGAGACGAGCAATCTGGACAAGGCATCTGCATCGGTCATCGGTAAGCAGCGGACCAGGGCGGTGCGAAACGATGAAGTCAAATTGTTGCAGGTAATTAACCCACCTTGCAATGCGTCCTCGTGGTTGTGCCATATCAAGAAAGTGTGTCAATGCCTGATGGTCAGTGAAAACTGTGAATTTCGCTCCTTCTAGGTAGGTTTGGAAATACTGAACAGCTTTCAAGACGGCCAGTGCTTCCTTTTCGGTGGTGGCGTAGTTCACTGATGTCTTTGGTGGTCAGGTTCGTTTGAGAGTTTCTGATAGAGTACTGCCCCAGTTGCATAATGCGATGCATCAGTGTTCGACACAAACGGTAATGCGAAGTCAGGAATGCGGAGAATAAGGTCGGATGATATAAGCCTTATTAGTTCACGGTAGGCACTTTCACACTAGTCATTCCACATTAATGGTACGTCTTTTTGCATCAGTCGTGTGAGGCAGCGTGTATTGACTACATAGTCTCTTATAAAGGCCCTGAAGTGTCCAGAGAGGCCCAGGAAGACACGAAGGGGATGTACGTCGTAAGGCTTCACCAATTTAGAAATTCTTTCAACGGATTCCTGCTTCGTGCTTTTGGTACAGCCGTCAAATGCCCTGCCTAGAAATACCACTTTTTCTTGGAAGAATGCACTTTTCTTAAAGTTTGCTTTGAGATGTGAGAGGCTGAGGGCATGGAGAACTAGGGAAATGTGACTTTTGCGATCTTCCTTTGTCTTCGAGAAAACGATTATGTCATCTGTATATAAACATTGCAAACTGTGTCCAAGTATGGTTTCAGGATCTCATTCATAATGTTTTGAAACCACGCTGGGGAATTCTTCCATCCGAAAGGCAGTCGATTATGTTCAAACAAGTCGAATGGCGTAACAAATTCGGTGTGCTTTTTGGTCTCCTCGGTCAAGGGAATCTGCCAAAAGCCTTTGCAGATGTCGATCCGTGAAAACCAGTGGCAACCACCAGTTTCATCGATAATAGCATCAATTTTTGGCACCGGGAAAAGTATTACTTCTGTTTGGCGGTTTAGAATCCTATAATCGGTACAAAGACGAAAAGTCCCATCGTCTTTAGGAGCCATTGTTATAGGCGAAGCAAACGGTGAAACTGATGGTCGGATGATGTCGGCGTCTAACATTGCTTGCAGCTCCTTTTTCAACCAAGCCTTTTTCTCTCTTGATATATTGTATGATATTGTATGGGGCTTTCCGAACCACTGTTTTGTCTGTGAGTTCAAAGGGAACTACATGTGACTTCATTGGCGGAGGATAGTTTTCTATGCATACGAGCTCTGGATACTTTGATCTGATGTCTTCTTCACAGTGAACTAACCTTAGAGGGCTTGGTGTCTCTCCGCTTTTCGTCAGTTTGTCATTTTCTTCAATCAAAACACTGTCCTCCCAATAAAGGTTTATCGTTGCATTTTTCATGTCAGGCCAAGATAAAAGGAAGTCATAGGTGACGTCAGGTATTGCCAGCATGTCGCTCTTTACGCAATGTCCTTGAAATTCAATCACCGCAAACGCCCACTCATTGTGGGAGCTTACTGCCTCATCGTAACCCTGGACACGTAGGGTCCTCCCTCTGCGGAGACGGCTGCTGTCTATTCTTTTCTGGTTGATGATGGACACAGGCGCTCCACTCTCCACGAGTGCGTTCATCTCAACACCGTCAATCCTGACAGGAACACGAAGTAGGCTAGAAGATGCCAAGTACACAGTTTCGTGGCAGTCTTTCACGAGAGGCCAGTCGTCTTTACCCAGTTCTGTGTAGGGTTCGCCGCCAATCGAACCGCGTAGAGTGCTACCAGGACTACTTGAGCCGCAATTCGAGGACTTCAAAACGTTGTTCTGAAGGCTTCCTGCAAATTTGATGCATCGTGTATGCGACTGAGGTTCTACGAGCTCATTGCTGTCCAGGAGTAATTCTTCTCCACAATGACTTTCCTGTGCTGGCTCCACGGACAAATTTTTCAGACACCGCATTGTATCGGGGGCTTTCAGCTGGACCTGCTTTCGACTGCTTTCGAATACTGACAGAGAGTCCCAGTGTTACCAAAGCTATAACTGCGAGTGATGAGAGTTCAGGTTCTGCCATGCGCAACAGATGGCGCTTCTCAAGGCAGTACTCTAGTAGGGAGCCACGCATGTGTCTGAAGCATAGCGCCAACTCCCATCTCTCCAATGGATTGCATTGGAACGCCACCAGAAAGCTGTGTTTCCACTGCTCCCAATGTGCTGGCTTTTGATCCAGGATCTGCAGATCGTACCATTTTCTGGCAGTGACACCACGGTCACGTCGCACGTTCTTTACTTTCTCTTCGTCGGATAGCCACCCGGTATTGTCAGAAGCATAATCATAATACCATAACCAATGTTGCGGGTCTTCAGAGCCACCTTCAAAGACATCAGGTTCAACCATATCCGGCGCTCGTTTTCCTTTCCTCAGAGACTCGGCTAGTGCTGCCATAAGCTGACTTTGTTGTATCATCTGTCGCTGTTGCACTTCAAAAACTTTGTTTGTGGCACCTAAATCTGTGACCAATGCCCGTTGTGTGATACGGGTGCTATTCCACCATACGCTTACATTTAAGGAATAGTATTAGAGAGTGCGTACTTTTGTAAGCTCCTTCTTCTCCCTCCCATTCTCCCGTTTTTTTTTTTTCGTTTTTTCTTTTCTTTCTTTTCTTTATTAGGGTACCTGCCGTGGTTGATTAGTGGCTATGGTCTTGGGCTGCAAAGCACGAGGTCGCGGGATCAAATACCGGCCACGGCAGCCGCATTTAGATGGGGGCGAAATGTTAAAACACCCGTGCACTTGGATTTAGGTGCACCTTAAAGAACTCCAGGTGGTCCACATTATTGCGGAGTTCCCCACTACGGTGTGCCTCATAATCAGATCTTGGTTTTGGTACGTAAAACCCCATAATTTAATTTTTTTGCCGAAGGTCTCCTTGCGTTAAGTTCGACGTCCCTCACGTGTCGACGTCTTCCAAACAACACATTTAAGCACTGCCGCTCGACCTTCTCGCTTCCCTCAGCTGTTGAGTGTTATCTAAGATATGCGCATGAAATTTCAAATGCGTAGACGTCATCGAGTCCTCATATACATGAATTCAATGGCAATCGTGTTTAGATCAAACGCAGCAATTAAGTTAGGCTGAAAAGGCATGCATTCCGGCAAGCGATATCCTGTTTTGACTGGCCATAAAGGATATTTATTCTTCAAGTGGACGCGCAGTTTTTTATCCCTTTCTTTTTTTCCTAGAGAAGGGAATTGTGTTTAGCAAGAGCGCTTCTAACATATTACGATTGGAGGTGACGTCAAAATACGTCGCCAACGAAGCTGCTCTTGACGTCAACTGAGAGGTTCTGCAAAAAGAAAGGCTACGTAGAGCTTCGCGCGCACTAACAACGTTTAGATATAGAACAGGTCACTCGATAGTTGCTTCTGAATTGACTTATGTCTATGACAACTCACCCTCCACGGCAGCTTAACGCCTGTGGCGTTGCTGACAAGTTCGAGGTCGCGGTTTTGACCCCGGCCATGGCGACTGCATTTCGCATAGGGGCAAAAAGCAAAAATACCTGCGCACTTAGATTTAGGTGCACGCTAAAGAACCGCTGAGAATCAGAATTTCAATATCCAGATTACCGGTCACTATGCGGCGTGCCTTCATAATGAGATTGTGGTTTGTGGCACCTAAATCTGTGGCCAATGCCCGTTGTGTGATACGGCTACAATCGTTGAGTGCGTGAAAGATCCGGCTGGCGATCCAACGGCGTTATAGGTAATAAGTCAGCAGAGTCGGTGTGGCGCAAGACGCCTGCTACGTGCGCCCGCCCCACGAGTTATCTAAGGACGTTGGCCCACCCGAAAACGGCATCTTTCCCGATGGTATAACCACTCTGAAACAACGGGCGCGCGTGATGAGCCTCCTCGTCTGCCTTTTTCCTCACGTCGTCTTGCTTTCTTCCACCATCCGCTCGTGTTCCAGAACGAACGAGACCCGTTGGTTACCGTTATTATACACTCTTTCGGGGAGCTTTCGAAAGAGCCTCGACCGCTTACAACCAGTGTGGCTGCGTATACACCCTCCCAGACAACAGGCACCCCCACCACCAACAACAAAAGATGTGCGAAAAAGAGCCACGTAAACGGTGTTATTGTGCTTCCCCCCTCCTCGATCAGTCCATAACCGGCGGCGCGGGCGCGGCGTATCTGTCCTGTAGCACAGCCGGAGAGGCGGCCCGCTATATACACGCGACTACACACACGCGCTCGCGTAGCTGCCGCTATAGCCCAGCTCCTCCGACGAGGAGGGGGCAATGGCTCCTGGTATGCTACTAACCCAATTCGAAGGCGAAACCGGACGCCGCGGCGGCGGCGGCGGCTTCTTCTTGGTCGTCGACGAGAGGAGAGGCCGCCGGCCCGCTAGTCTCCTGTCTTCTTCTTCTCGGCCGCCCTTCTTTCTCAAGTCGGCCGATCTGGGACGGATGTAGTAAGGGATCCAGAAAACCGGCGGCGGCGGCGGCGGGCTCCCATTTTTTGCTCCTTTTCTTATGATATAACGGCGCTTCAAGGACGGTCAAGGCTGCAGAACGCTCCGTCGCGCTCGGTGGCCGGACGACGGCTCAGAGCGGCGCCACGCAGGCTGCTGCTGCTGCTGCTGCTGTTCTTCCAGCGCTCGGCGAGCTAGCACGGGACTCGGTGGTGCACCGCGGCGGAGGACGCTAAGACTACGACTACGACGACGACGACGGCTTTGGGCACCCAGTTGCCGTTTGTTGTAGTGAGACCTCGTCATCACCCGCACCTCGCCGGCTGCAGTGTGTGGATTGCGGGATCACCATTTGGGATACGCGCTCAGGAGGTAAGGCCCCCCCGAACGTTTTCCTGAGTGTACACTGAGCCTCGAGGGCTTGGCGAGAACTCTCTGGAACCTTGCAATGCCACGTGTTCCGTCGGTGTTTCCTTCGGCTGTGAAAGACTACAGTCGATCCAAAGCTTTATACAGCATGTAGGGCTCGAAACTATCATCGCCCTCATAAGACAACTTGCCGCTACAGCACCTCAGTGAAGCGGAACTTCAGCGCCCGCGATTCGGTGTGTGAATTTGAAGATACAGCAATAGGGCCGCAGAATGCGCGCTGTTTTCCTTGAGGCCACGTTATGATGTTGGATCGGGTATAGACTATGTGCCGGTTTCCAGCGTTGTGTAGTTAGGGGAAAACTGGGGAGCTCTGGTTCGGGGCGAACTAGAGTCCAGTGCCCCTCCTCTGCAGTTCATGTTTGTTTTCTTCTTTCTTAGCGTTGTAGCCACATTCATAATCCCAGTAACCAAAGCTGCCCGGCTTTCAGCATTAGGGCGCTAATTTGTACCATTCCTGCGGCTTGTACTGATCGACGGGGTGTCCGTCTGTAACTAGCTGGGCTCGAAACTTGGTAATCGGCGGAGTATGCGCTGAACGAGAATTGTGTAATACAGGGATATATATACTCGCTACAATATGAAGGAGTCCGCATTCGTGACGTAAGCTTGCATAGTCTTGTCGAAGAAAAAGCAGACAATGGACAGACAAATGGACAAAATAGGTACTCTTGCGTAGAACAGCAGCACCTCTCTCGCTTTTGTTCGGCGCGCTTCACTTTGCTGCTCCATAGGCCTAGGAATGATACATTCCACCTTCGTTAACCCAACTATCGCCGACATTGGCTACATGGCTACAATAGTACGAGGGAACTAAATTAGACCCAGCGCTACGTGTGTTCGACATTTTGCGTAACGAACGGGTTCAGCCATCACAGTTCAGCGTACCCTCTTCTGATATAGTCATCAATGCTGCAACATAATACTTTTAAGTGCAGCACCCAAAAGCCAAGTGGATTAAAGGATTGGTTCGTCAGGTATTCTCAATCGTAACCATAGTGGCGAGGTACCTACATTCTCTGTATAAAAATATGCACTCATCGAGCAGTAGCCGAGCACATGGATGCTAATGTGGCTTTTCAGTTGATTTCGAATCCATTTCCAAATGGATTGGAATGGTTGTAAGTTGATTCCGAATCCATAAAAACAAGCTGGTCAGGATTCTGAATGCTCAAATCGTAACCAGTGTGTTACGTTAAAGGGCTATACATTAAAGTAGAAGATAATACGCAGATATGTACATCATGATAACTGTCGCTGTCAATACATGTATAGTATGGATTATTATGGATTGTGAGCGTTTAAGTTAGGCTTAGAACCTGTAAGCGCTGACATTAAAAAAATAGAAAAGTTCAAAGCTGATGACGTTAACTTGTGAGCATTGACCTCAAAAGAATTGAAAAGTTTAGAAAACAAAACGTGCTACATAGCAATGCCCTGCGAGCGGCTAACGCCAGTCTAACCCAGTTTGTTTCGACATCTGCAGTGTTCAAGGTGTCCAAATACCGACGCAGGTCGAAGAACTTGGGTGAACTGAAGCAAGTGTGTGCGTCGTGCGGAGCAGGGTTGCCATGGAAACAGAGCGCGCGCACCTTGACGCTGCGCGTAAATCTCGTGGCCTCTTCGCGTCGCTATAGAAAAAAAAACGGTATTACGGAGACCCACACAATGCGGCGGCAGGCATATGGCCTTCGTCGATTAGAAAATAGCTGCTCAGGAGACAATTGCATTCATATCGTCGTTCAAAGCCATTGTTCTCCAGTGCCACGGCTTACAGCTCCGATTGTTCCGTAACATCTATTCGGTGCCGCGTTGCTATAGCGTTACCGATATTTCGTCGAAAGCGGAATAATGCAAACATTGCTTCGCTATAATCCTGATTTAGTCGTCCTCCTCCTATTCAGCCTCCTCCCCGTTTTTCTTATATATATTATTAAAGCGCGGACCCCCGAACTCCAAGGTTGCTTCTCATAGTCGAAGCTTGCTCAGGTTCAGTAAATTGCTAGTTTTTTTTTGTCAAATAATATCAATTAACGATGGAATACTTGCATGCATGGTTTGCTTAAATTCAGATTATTACGCAGCGTCTCTCGACGGGCACATTACTGTCGCCCTGTCACCGCGATAGGGAAATATTAACGCCTATGACGACATCTGGTGACACCGTGCTCAACCAAGTCCAGCGGATCTCTTACTGCATTGAACGATTGTGCTCCATTATCTGCCTGCGTAAAGGTGTCGGGCAACGCGGCGAACATCGCAGGCGGCGAGGCGAGCGTTTACGAACAGGACGCAGTGTAGTCTGTCCTGTTCGCATGTCTCTTGTCCCTTCGTCAGCGCTGTCCGCCTCGTTGAACGACAACCTCAACTATATATATATATATATATATATATATATATATATATATATATATATATATATAGACCATGCGCAGAACATTTAACTCTCGAAAGGGTATCTGAGGCCATCTACATAACGTTCACGAAGCTATATTCTTGGCTTTCTTTAAAGCGACAGTGGTTGCGGACTTGTCCCTTTGAAATGCACGGCGTTTAAAGCCTGCACCGCACGAATCTTGAAAAAAGAAACGCCAGAGAAGAGTCCAGTTTTTTTTTTTTCTTGCCATTCTATCCAAGGTCCTTCGAAATGCAAGGCGAGCGCTCTATACGCCAGAGCCAAGATTGTCTTTTTTTTTTTTCCACGCCTTCCAGCCGTCTCGACGTCTGTAGGTGGCGACGGGAAGAGACTCATTCAGATGACGTTTGTATAATCTCGCAGTTCGAACCCACACAAAAGCGCGAACGGGAAAACGTTAGGATAGAGTGGGCATACATATAAATAGAAATGTATATTTCCCACGTCCGTCAGAATGGTTTGCGTCAAAGTGCCGCTCGACCTGCGCACTTCCTTCAGCTGAAAGGTGGGCTTTATCTAACATATGCGCATGAAATTTCAGATGCGTGGACGTCACCGAGTCCTCGTATACGTTAATGCAACGGCAATTTCGTTTAGACCAGACTCAGCAATTAGGTTAAGGCGAGAAGAAGTGGTGCATTCCGGCGAGCAGGTCGCCAGTTTTCACTGGCCCTATAAAAGGATATTTTTCATGTGGACGTGCAGTTCTTTATTCCTTCTTTATTTTTTTTCTCTCTCCCTCCTAGAGCGGGGAATCGTGTAGAGCAACATATCTTCAACATATTACGATTGGAGGTGACGTCATAATACGTCGCCGACGTGGCCTTTCTTGACGTCATTACGGTAGTACCGCAACGGCATTATACTGTTGCGGCATTACTGTTCGCATGATGCTTCGGCATGACAGCACGCCAAATCTATCTCATATTGTTGTAAGACTACGTTGTCAAAGCGAAGTGCTTGAGGCTAGCTCGCGCAAGATGTGCGCGGATTATGTAACCTAGACTAACTTAACATAACATAACCTAACCATGTTTGGCGTTGCCTTAAATGTAATAACTATGTACGGCCGCACGCAACAGTAACAAAATGATGCAATAGTGCTGCGTTTTCAAGCGCGTTAGTCCCCGGGAACCGAAACTGAAATGTTCTACTGGTGTGATGACCGCGACAAACGCCCGCAAGTGTATACTATTATGCAACATTGGCCTACAAGTCTGCAATACCAAAGCACGCCTTTGTAGCGATACCTGAACCTGTGTACATATACTACATCGAATGCCCCACCCGACACTCCTACCCGTTTAACATAAAACCAAGATGACCTCGTCAAGGTGGATTGCAAGTTGTTTTAGAGCAAGCGCGGTGATAGCTCAGGCTGTTCGCTAGTCGTATACGATCAATCTGCGTTGCGTCTGACTTTTTTTCTTTCCTTCTTTCTTTTTCATTCTTAGAGTATAATTATTTTGTAAGAGAGTTCTTTTTTCCCTCTCTCTCTCTTCTTGTCTTAGTGAACGTAAATCTCCCGTTTGCGAATGTTCATTTTTATGTGAAATGTATTGATTACATTTTCCGTTCTCTCTCTCTCTCTCTCTTATTCCTTACTAACCGTAAACTATAGACAGTTTAGCCACTGAAACGGCTGTCTATATTTTGATGTTAGCTAAGAAAGGCGATGAAAAAGAAGAAAGAATGATGAAATCACAGAACGCATTCAGAACCAGTCCCTACCCGCTGTGGTGGCTTTGGTGTTGCGCGGCTAAGCATGAGGTCGCGCGATCGACTCCCGGCCGCGGCGGCCGCATTTCGATGGGGGCGAAATGCCAAGACACCCGCGTACCGTGCATCGGAGGCACGTTAAAGAAAATTTGGTAGTAAAAATTAACCCGGAGTCGCCCACTACGGTGTGCCTCATAATCATACGGGGGTTCCCGCTTGTAAAACCCCAGAATTTAATTTTAACAAGTCCGTAACGAAATGTTAACGAATTAACTAAATACTCGTATCATTGAAGCAAGTGCATTGATCACGAAGGAAAAGAAAGCCGAAAAAGAAGAAATAAATAAATAATAAAGGAAGAACAGGTTATACAGTACAAAAGTACTTAAACTACCTACTGCTCGCAGAAAATTGATCAAGTCACGGTCCATGAAAAGAAATCGCGTGTATATAGAGCGTCGACAGCTACAGGCTTCTGTTTGTTGGTTACGACCAACGGAGATGCCATTTCTAGCTACGATTTGAGTATAGCAGGCCCTTGTGACAGCTAAATTCCCACATTCTCTCGTTATCTAACGCAGAGCGGCCCGAGCCAGCCAGGCCACACCTACGCGTCGTAACGAATGAAATACGTAGGAAAAAAAAGCAAAAAAAAAAAAGACAGAAATATAATGGCGGTGATCCAGCATGCGGAAATGGGCGAAGGGGCACATTCCTAGCGGACCACGAAGACGCCGTACACGATAATAGCCTTCCGCTCCGAGGCGTCTCCTCTCGCAAACTCGCGGGATGCGTCTACAAGGAGGAGGAGGAGGGAGGGGAAAGGAGGAGGAGGAGGGCGGCCGTCGCCGACCGGACTGAATCGTGACGCTATGCGGCTGAACGAACTAGGCGCACACGATACAACGGCTCGCTCGCTCGCTCGCTCGGCCGGCCTTGCTCTAAAGACCTGCATTGCCCCAGACACCCCCCCCCCCCTCACTCCTCCCCTCCACTGCGTACACCTTGTCTATACAGCTCCGCTGACTGGAGGTGCCCGGTTGTGCCTCCTCCTCGTCAGCGGAGGCGAGTTTTTATAGATCGCCCTGTTCGCCTTTCGATGTCGCCATCAGTTATGCAACGCGGAAGGGCGATGAAAAAAACTGCGCCGAATGAGACTTGTCGTTTTCATTTTTTTTTTCTTATTTTCTTTCTTTCTTTTTTTTTTTTTTGATTCGTGGGTTTTGACGCTCCGAAACTGGACAGTGAGTCATGAGGCACGCCGTAGTTTTGAGTCTCACAGGGTTAACTTCGACCACCTGGGGTTTCTTTAAAAGTGCTCCCGATGCACCCCCGAGACACGAGTGTATTTGCATTCTGTATGCGCCGGGATGCGGCTGCGGCGTGGTAGGTATTCGAACCCACGACGTCGTGTTCCGGGCTGCGGGCTGACGCGTGATCCACAGCGTTCGTTCTACAGATGAATGAGCCTGAAGTTTACGCAGATTTGTTAAAGAAAGCCTGAGCAAAACTTTTTTCTTGCTCTCGTTGGTTAATAGCTAAGAAAAAAAAATCGTAGTGCAACAGAAAGGAAGCGAAAGGGGGGGCATTGGAAAGCCGCTAAGCCTAAATTGCACAGGGAGCTTATAGAACGACTGAAATTTGAGCACGTCGGTATGTAGGATTCGTACGGTAAGGGCGGCGTGCAAAACGCGGACACAAGTAGAACTAGAAGGACAACGACAAACGAGAACACCAATGCCATCGGCTCTTTTGTGTGGTCCTTCTCGTTTCAACTTGTGTCCCTCTTTCATACACACTGCTCTTTCCTTACCCTGAATCGCCACATAGGAAGTACAGCACTCGTGCTTTGCACCATATTCATGTCCTCGTCCATTTTAGTATATTTAGTTGTCTCATGCGTGCACCGTGTCTTGTGTTCGTCATTTCGCGCTGCGAAACTTTTTTTTTCTTTTATTTTCTTTCGAGACAGATTTTTACGTGCATTTCCGTGGCGCGAAGAGTGAGACATCTCGCTCTTCCTGCTATAGGAATAGACAGTTGTTTTCAATATCACGTCATCGACACCCTTGCTTTATTATCCACATATCAAACTCACTCTGCTGTAGTTAAAGCAATCATTCGTCCACTTGTTTCGCAATCTTTGCGAAACAAGTGTCTCTTATAAATCTTGTGACTCAGCCTGTGCTTTCTGTCCTGTCTGTTCAGCAAAGGAAGCGCGAGGCCGTCGGTGCCGACGCTTGTCTCGCGTTGCTCACGTGACACGAACAGATTATCGCGATTAAAGCATTAATCGATTAGTCGCCCAGCCCTATGGCTCTGATACGTGACCGGTCGGTGTTAAATTTGTCCACGTGTCAGTGCAGCGCTCAGCCGCCCTTTGCTTACACGTCTTGTGTCTTGTGCTTACACCAAGTCTCGTGTGGTGTTTACTTCACTCGTTGATGGCGTCAGACGCGCCGATGGCCGGAAGCACGGCCTTGTTCGTTTACAGGCGGTGGACACGTGCGAAGTGAAAGACACCAGCGCAGCGTGAACCACGAACGGGACTAAAGTTTACTAATGTGATTTAACAGCAGGCTCAATTGGGCCGGTTAGTACATCTTGATGAAAAAGCAGATGGAAAGGGACACTAAATCGAAACACTGAATCAATTTACACCGACAAGGTACTCTTTCTAGACTCAGTTTTCATTAATTTCGCGCCACGAGCCTGAATACTGGAAGATAATAAGAAAATTCCACCTTCATTTCTATTCATTTCGCGTCGACACCCCAGCGATTGAACGTCACTGTGACGTCACCGATTTCATATTATTTTTTGTATTTGGGCCTTTGTTGCTTTCTGTCCCAGCAAAAGTTATTGAAACTTGGTACGTATAGGTGCAGTGTTTGGTTCCTTAATAATGCAGTGTAAGCCATCTTTACAGACCAAAACAATGAATTATAGTCGGTGACAACCTAAGATTTACGAACCTGCCCTTCACCTCTGCAAGAGAGCCGAGCCAGCTTGGGTCAACTCACAATTATATACAAACCGATTAGGTTCGCTTATTCTCCTGACGTCAAGCGGTGTTGCGTATTGATAACGGCAGTAGGTTTATTTATTTATTTATTTCGTACAGATCTGTCTTTGTGTCAATGGTTTCAGGATGAAACTTTAATGTCTGTAGGGTAAATTTTATGGCCGATCCTGACAGCACTGCTCAGTCAAACTATTATTTAAGCTTGAAACAACGAGTTTTTATTTTACTGTTTCATCAGCATTCACATTAGAAGAGCAAAGTCACTATGTGAGTGGACTTCAGCTGGCTCGGTTCTCTTCCATGAGGGCAGGGCAGGTGCACTGTGGTTTTGCACTGCAGAGCGTGGCCGAGTGGGCCCTATCTCGAAAGCGATCTGCGGTCGGTACAGTCTATGTGCGCCTAGCGCTGATATGGCTTCGGGTGTGCTGTGTTCTCGCCGCTTAGTTCGCATTGAAGCGAGACGCAGCACGAAGGGCAATTCACTCGCTGCTGTAGCCGCTCTCGCTCACGCCAGCGTTTTAACAGCGAGTGTCAGCGGTCATCGAGTGAGATATGTGCTGATGTTTGCCTGTGCGGGCGTGACACCATGGTTGTTAATTTAGTTAGTAAGGGAAACGCTCACGAGTTTATACGGCCAGTAAATCTACTATCTTACTTCGTAAAGGTGTCGAATAATTTGCTCTCGCAAGCGGTGCTTCGCCTGTCGGGCGGAACTGCGACATTTTTTTTTATACCATTCATCCGAGTCTTTTGCGTATGTGTGCGAGGGGAGGGGGGCATAAAACGCATATACCTAAATGCTGCCAACGAATCACAACAACCTCACAACTTCGCGAAGACACGACGAGAGTTTCGAAATTTGCACGCGATAGCTAGGCTAATTACACAAATTGCGCAACTACGCGTGCCTTTCGGTGTCATTGAAGCCCCTTTCACGAGTCGATGGTATAGGTGTCGATGCCATACACTTTCGCGAGACGGCGACTATAGGAAGTTAATGAAACAAAACCGTCGTGATTCAATAACAGAGTGATTTATCCCAGCGCTATACCACTTGCCTACGTCGCTATAACGCTATGTATACGGCTGACTTCCTGGTTCACGCGCACTACAGCTGGGCCCCACCATGCATGCACCTTGGCACAAATTATATAGTATGTGCGCGCCTGGCATGTGCCAAGCTATGCAGCGACAACGGTAAGCTGTTAACGCCACGTTATACCACTGGTTATACCACTCTCGCAGACTTCCGTTTCGCAAGAACTACGTCATCGCTCGACATGGCTTAAAACAGGACAGCACACATACATATAACGAGTCAGCGCGTACGTACGGACGTCTTACTAGCGCTAACAGATGTTAGCAGTGTGTAAGGCTTTTTCCACGTCCCGCAACTTCAGAGAAGACTAGAGGGTACCAAAGGAATAAATTCATAAATGCGGTTGAAGCCAAGACATATTCCAGACTACAATCACTTTTGCAACAACTCAGGAGTGCGAGGATTCTTTAGGACTCCCAAGAGAAGCGGACACCAGATGCCCCGCATTTTCGGCTTATTTCCGACGCCACGTTTCCCACTGTCGACGCAACCATTTTACTTTAGCTGCGCTGTAATCTCATTGTAATCTCGGTGCCAGTAATCCCTCTGCTATAACTAGATTTATGTCTCCTCTATCTTTCAGCGGCGAGAAAGAAAAAGGGTTTCTTTGTTTAATCATGGAGAGGCTTGCCTGGCGGCACACCCAGCATGCTGCTCCGGACGGCTATGACGAAAAATGAAATGATACACGCAGTATACATATGACATACGACCAGTCACGTAACACGCACAAAATATACCACACACAATTAACATACATAAATTAAAGTATCTTGTTGAGACCAATGTCTCCGCAAGCCAATTCCACGTGTTTACCCTACAGCAAAAGCGAATGCCCTGCAATACAACTTTAGTCCACGATAACAGAGCAGTCATTGCGTCGATGGCGGGCGACTAAATGGCGAAATAACGTCGCAATTATGTATACGCTCGTTCAACGTGCACACTGCAGCTCTCATTGCTTGCAAGCTGCGTCGTGAATTAGCAAATGCGAAACGTGTTCGTCAATGAACGGTCGACGTGTACACGCATTATATACCGGAGCGCTCGATCGTTTCTCGAAAGCTGACTAATCCATCGGTGACATCACATTCATTCCAAACGGATCGCGCCGAGTGGCCCAGCGTGTATGCCGTATAGTTATAGTGTATACTACTTGGCCTAAGGCTATTGGCGCGCGTTCTGGTTGGCCGCTCGGAGCCGCATGCATGCGTGCCTGTTGGCTCACTCACCTGCGCAGTTGGTTTGTCCCAGCGTCAGGTTGAGATAGCCACGAGGCGAGAGGCGGCAATATGCGGTCAAACTGGTTTTATAACAAACACGTGGCGCAGCGACACAACACCGTGAGGCGGTGACAATTCAAGCGACTCCCCCCCGTGCGACCCGCAAACGTGGCTATATGGGAAACGGATACGGTTTTCTCGGGCGAGCTGTAGAGACTATCGTCATTTACAGACACGTTGAACGAAGTTTGGCTATGAATACTGTCCAACGCGAGGAAAATCGTTGTGATATATACTACAAGACAGGTATCACCTACAGCCAGTGGAGAGCCACCGCGGGCCAGCCATTTTCCAACTCGTGAGTTGTTTATTTCTCGCCTATAGCATCTAATAACCCTCACGCCAGTGCGTGGTACTCATGTGAGGATTATGTATACCCGCCGCCAAGGTGGCTTTAGTGGCTATGGCTTTACGCTGCTGAGAATGAGGTCGGGGGTTCGGTTAACCGGGCGTGGCGGTCGTGTACTCCGACGAGAACGGAAGGCAAAAAGGTTCGTGTACCATGCTTTTTGGGTGCATCCTAAATAACTCCGGGTGGGCAAAGTTAATCCTGAGCCACCCGGTACGCGGTGTCCCTCATAACCCCAACTTTGCGGTTTCAGGACGTTAAGCCTCATAATTTAATGTAATGTTTAATGCGAGGCAAGTGATTTTTAAAACGGAGGTATAGTTTGACCGAATGCAGCATTACGTCACCTGTACGCGTTCCTTGACAGAGTGTGCGTCGCCTGACGCGCTACAGGCAGTTTAACGAAGACGTTGTCTAGGACCACCATCACGCGTACAGGTACTTCCCAATCCGAAGAATTAGAGGCGTGCGAATATTCGAAATTTCGCCTGCGAATCGAACAGTCCTTGCTATTCGATTCGTATTGATTCAGGACATCACTATTCAAAATTGTCGAATGTTTGTTTCTTTTCGAGTATAATGGATAACCACACTCATTGGAGTCTCGAGGGTGAGAGATCGATGCAAGTGGGAACAGTTACCAAAGATTCTGCTCTAAGAGAGCCGTGGTTGTCCCGCATAAGCACAAATCGCTGAGCTGGCGCACGGGGCAGATGACTTCTCTGCAATAATCTCCACTCGTCCAGTAAGAATGCCGCGCTTCGTCGCAGGATGTATGCGAACTTGTCTCGATTTGATGCAAAGCAATTTATTATTTGCCCAGTTTCACCATTTTTTTTTTGCACTCCACTGAAACAAAATGTGCTGCTGTTGTGTCATACCTCACTCTTTCAGCGATGATGATGATTACGATTATTTATAGGCCTCTCCTTCGAAACGGGGCGGTGAGAAATAGTTACCTAGCCTGCTTTAGTTGCTAAGGTACATGCTTTTCATTCTACCATGTTTGTTTACATCTCTTACATTTTTTTCTCTCTTCCTCGAAATTTCAATACATACCTTGTACCGCTACCTATGCCTGTAACGGAACCGGTCATATCAATCTGTTGCCTGCTTTTTTTCCACCAATACCCTAAACATCTCTTGCTTATCTCGACTGCTGACCAGTTGATGCTTCCTTCCACTTTAAATGCAAGCGCGTTTCGAAGGTGAACGTTACCTACTGTTCTAACTAGGTGAAACATTTCGCATTCCATTAGGATATGCTGAGTGGTCTCCGGAAGTTTGCTGCGGCATACGCATGTCTCATCTAGTTGCGAATATTGGCTCCGGTGTGTTTTTGTCCTTAGGCAAATGGCTCGATCCTCAAATAGCAACACATTGCCCTTTATGGTCTTTGTGTCATCGTACAGATTTTCCCTTCTAATTTCTTTCTTCTCATTCTTGCAAATCTCCATGGTCATTTTTATTTATATTCTTTCCATCCAATCCACTGTCTCTGTTTCTCAAACGTTCTTTCTGATGACTCCTGGTTGTTTATTTACACTTTGAATTATCCTGTACTTGTTTGCCAACTTTCTTGACCTCTTCCTCCATTCTGTGTTCACGCTTTTCAGGTACAGATACTTGTGCACTTTAGCCACCCATTTATTATGGTCCATGTTTCTGAGTCTTTCTTCAAAACTAATTTCACTCTGCTCGTGTCGGAGATACGAGAAACGCACCATCATATGATCGCGAAAGGACACGACGTCCTGTTTCAGTGGCTGCCGGGTTATTGCGGTATCTCGGGCAACGACCTCGCCGACGAAGTAGCGAGGAAAGCACACGACGGAGCAAACCTTGTTTCTGTACCTTTATGGAGGACTGACGAAGCCCAACACGTAAGAAAGCTAGCGCACCCACACACCTGAATTCACCCAGCATCGACTACATTCTCTTGACCCATCTATGCAACTGCGGCTGTTACCTGGGCTGCCGCGGAGTGAGGAAGCAATGCTGTGCCGCTTGCGCTTTGGTGTTGCATTCACCAATGCTTACACGTTTTTCACTGGAATGGCTGATAGCGCCGAGTGCAATGCCTGCGGTGTCGAGGAGACCATAGAACACCTACTGTGCTACTGCCCTTCATTTTTTGAAAACGAAAGACATGACCTCTGCACAACTCTAGATTAGTTTAATAGAATTCCGTTCACCTTGAACAAGACCTTGGGACCATTGCCTCGAATATCGCAACTACAAAAGGCCACAAAAGCGCTGCTGCGTTTTCTAACTACAGGATTGAGTGACCGTCTGGGATCCGGACTGAGTCACTGTCAGCGATATAGAGCAGAAAAATGTTACCACGTCAACGATATCCACAGTGAAGTTTCTCTTCTTCTCCTAATCTTTCCCTCCCCTTTTCCCTTCCCCCAGTGTAGGATAGGAAACCGGGCTCAGTCCTGGTTAGATTCCCGGCCCTTCATTTATCATTTTCTCTCTCTCTATCACTCTACTGGATAGGTAATTTCCAAGTACGCTAGACATCAGTTAATCATCTCTTATCTGACATTCCAGTAGGAAGTTGTCGCGTGCACTCCAAATTCTGTAAACTTTACTCACTGAAAATTCTCAACTCGTTCTGCAGCTGTGCGCTTCTTATGATTATGAAGATGCAAGAAATGCGGTGAAAGTAAATTTTGATGGACAGAAATCATTTGTGCTGGAAGTGGATAGAGTGTGGCAGGTAAAATAGCGTTAACTGTAAGGCAATAGACGAGCAGCAGAGGGATGTGTTTAGTGAGTAGACGTGATTGAGGGCAAGCCAGGTATCGCATTGTATCTAGACGCAAGGAATAAGTTCAGGGCCGGTATTTTGTAGCGATGCCTTGTGACTTATTCTATACTAGTCTTATCATCCACTGCTCAGGGCCGACTGATCCCGTTGATAACGCGAGCGGACCGTCGCTCTGACCACTGACAAAACTCGATAAGCGCGAAAAGGCATTAGCACCGGAAAGGAATCGCTACAAAATACCGGCCCAGAAGTGAAATACATTGCGCCAATTAGGAGGGTAGCTGCCCTGCCATTCGAGGCTACATGAGGCTGTCGTAGAAAGCGCAGTTATAAGAAGTAGTGCGCCTGAGAGGGCGATTCATTCGTACCGTGCGCAAAAGGTAAGGAACCCCCATCAGACGTGCTCTCTCAGAAAGTCTCAGTATCGATCCCGAACGTACATTTGGACGTAATTAGTCCGGCTGAGGCTTTTAGACGCAATGAAGCAACAGTGAACGGACGTTAGGTAGAGACGGCTGAAAGACTGTGGGAGTAAATCTCTAGGGAAAGAACACTCAATTTAATCCAGTGTATAAAGGAAAATAATTAAAGACTGAACGATTCCTCTGTTCCAAAACCAGTGACCTTGACGGTGCGAAGAAAACTTAGCAGACAGATAAAGAAACTGCGAAGGTGGTGACATATGTCACCATCCCATTTTAAAGGGGATCTTATCATGTTCTCATGCAGTGCACAACAGCGTAGCCACTCCAACTGCTATTACAGTGTCAAAGCTGGTGCACTGTACTAAGCAGAACTGAAAAGACATAAAGCCCTTCATCTCGACACTTGCTTAATAGTTATATCTATGCATAAGCTATACATAGATATAACTAGATGCAACTGTGTATCACCAACATGCGCTACTATTCGGTGATCCGTGGATGTCGTGACCTTTTTTCCGCAGTAGTGACTGGAAACTCAACCCATATGCAGTTAAGCTCATAATAAATGACTCAGTATTGGCCATTTCGCCGTCCGGCTTGTGAAATCCTCCAATCACTAGCCGCACTACTTTATTCTATTATTTCTTGCTGGGGGAGAGGTCTTCCTGAGCTTGAGCTTTTTAATTGAAGAAATAGTGTTCTCATCATCGTTGTGTACAGCATATAACCAGTGATCTATTAGAGTTACGCAATGGGTGCCAAGGAAAAGGAAACGCAGTCGAGGACGGCAGATAATTAGATGCTGTGAAATTTGGAAGAGAATTAGGTGCTGTGATAAAATGAGGAAATTTGCAGGGATATTGATAGGATCAGTTTGCGCAACCAGCGGGCGAATTGAGATTGTTGGGAGGGGCCTTCCTCGTGAGGTGGACATAAAATGGGTCGATGGTTACGGTTATGATTAAAATGATGACGAAGACGATGACCACGACAACGTCGCACCGATGCTGTCGCAATTCTGAATTGGAATACAACAATCATTTTATATTCGTAACTGTGATGGAAAGCCGGTAAAATGAACAACCAAAATGATACTTAGCGCGACGTAACGCTGTAGCCAGTGGAAATGACTGTTTTTAATGGTCGACAAGCTTTCAAGAACAGCTTTTTCTGCAGCTCCCCTGTGTGTGTTTGTGAGAAACAGGTCGAAATAATATATCTGATTTGATTTTATTCTTAAAACAAGCTTTTCTCAGCGTTTTTAACAAGTTCGACCGCCTCTCTGAATGTGTGTTCAGGCGCCATGCTCTTTCCATATGTCTTGAATTCAAAAACAGCAACACGGACTTAGCTCGGACTTAGACATCACTTGCACCCTTCATTCGTTTAAGGCGAGGAGAAGTCAACTAGGTGTAGCTTTCTTTTATTTTTTTTTTTTTTTTGCTCTTTTCAAATAAACCGAAGCGAAGTAACACATCCCCAATTCAAGGGTGATTATAACGATGACGACGCGTACGATTGCGTCCCTTAACAGATGTGGGCTACACAAACATTGATATGTTTAAGAAAAAGACGGAGAAAGTCAGGCACTTCCAGCGCACGGTCACCAGGAAATTTACTTCTAGTTACCGTAAAACGAAAAATCACTTGTAGAGGGCATGACCCTCGTGATCGGATCCACCGTTTATACGAAACTCGAAAGCGCGAGGGTATATCCTGGCGACACTAATATCTGAAACCGAGATTTTTGGTTGAGCATCACATTTACAGGGTACAGCGTTAAAGAAGGGGCAAGCGAAAATAATACTATTGCGAACAGCGCGAGAACGGGCCTAAGATTAAGGGAACATACGACACGTGTCACGTGTTCCCTTAATCTTAGGCCCGTTCTCGCACTATTCGCAGTAGTACGGCACTCGTACCAACAAGCCCGGCTAACCACCATTTTTATAAAGTACATCCGCACACGGAGCACTGACTGTCAAATATATCCTCGCACGGCCATCTACCTTCCGACTACCTTGGTACCTCCAACTACCCTCCAAACCTCTAAGTACCTCCTACTAGGTTCCAATCCTCCAGGTACTCCCAACTAGCCTTCGAACCACCTATATATCATTGACTACCTTCCAGTTGTCTAGGTACTTCCAACTACCTTCCAACCACCTGTAGGTACTTCGAAATCAGCACTCCGTGTGTGCGTGTGTATGCTCCTTGCCCGGCGGGTACTTGGGCGCTATAATATGAGCTGCTATAACCGGCAGAAGTTATGACCTCGCACAGTGTATGCAATCGGAGAGTTCTTGCCATCTGCAGCAGACGGAAGAGTGCTTGAATCAGCAGCAGTCATGCTGTTGCAGGTTCGAGCACTCTTCTATGCTGCAGCCACAAAAAAAAATTCGGCAGAGACACTTCAGTTTGCTTCCGTGCGGGAATGTGAAATCATTATAGTCCCTTTGGTGAAATGTTTTCGACATGCATTAAATTTCTTTCTGCTGATGCGGCACCGATGAAATCGGAAGAGCAAATGACGCGCTGGAGGCAGCGCGCTCATTTTATACACTCATGACGTGGCGCCACCTCCTCTCCATTGGCTACCATCGGTACTATCGCTCGGTCACGCCACCGACGACGCCGCCGGATTTTCGCGTAATGGGGCATATAATACTTTCGCATTACAACGAAATTATCTCGCGCCACCAGCTTGCGTGTTTGTATAGCCTGTCGTGCATCCTTAATGGAACACTGAAGGAGAACGTTCAATTCAGGTATGTTTAGTACGGCGCCGTATCAAAACAGTCACTCTTGGCTTGAGACGACGTTCGGTAAGCGAGCAAACACCGAATAATGAAAGGCGAGTGGCAACGTCACCCTAGAGCCCCCGCACCAGTCCACGGCGACATCGCGGATTTTAACGGCGTCTACAAGAATCTCGTTCATTTTTTTTTTTTATCGGCAACAAAAAGTCTACAGCGTATATCATAGCCCAAATGTCAACCTATAGCAGGTTTCGCCCACAAAATCTCGAGCCCAAATGGACTAAATACGAGAAAAATACGAGAAAAATACTTTAAGATGCGTGACGTCACACTAACGTACTGGTGCTCAGTTTTCAGCGTGATTTAAAGATAGAGAGAGGGGGAGAAGTTTGGTCTTGATTTTCTTCCGTAATTGTCAACCTTTTCCCGCTAAATAAATAAATGCCAGAGTTTTGAAAGTACCCTACACCAATAGCCTAGCCTGACTTACACTCTAAAAAAAAAAAAGAAAGAAAGAAAGCTTGCAGCCTGTGGGTTTCATCTTGTCCCGCAACGCCAATCGTAATCAATCTTTCCAAAAAGCAACCATTTGTCGCTTCTCATTGCAGAATCGGGGCACGGTGGCCAACGAGTCCCAAAATCAGCGCAGCGTCTCCAGCGGGGTGAAGAGACAGCAGCGACACCAGGCGTCGGTCACCAATAATAAGCCTTTGACGTGTCCGGACGAATTTTCCACACGGCTGTAGCACGTTCCGCACAGATGGGTCGGTGGGATTTTCGTCCGTCTACGTCGGGCTGCCTGCAGCAGCGGACCGACGTGCTCCCGACACGAAGCGAGAGAACAACAGTATATACGACACGACTCAAGGCTGGCAACGTTCTGCGATGTCGCTGCTTTAAAGCGTGCTGTTCTAGAATGTGTTGTCATGTAAGTTCATCATCACAAACGCACAGAAAACTATAAATTGTCTACGGACCCAGCGAGCAATGGTGCCACGAACATGCCATTATACGCCTTCCTGGCAGTGGCGTTCAGGCCCAAGCGCCGTGCTTTGTAAGCGTATTTTCCATTCAGATCCATTTTTTTTTCATCGTTGTATATGTGCAAGAGCAAGACAACCGAGGAGGCCGCGGTAGAAGCAATCTCTCGATAGCTTGACAGAGCGGTGGACACCTGAAGCACCTTGACGGCATTGTAGCCGCACGGGTCAGGCAAAATATAAAAAAAAATCTACAAACTAAGCTTATTGTAAAGTTTAGAAATGTAACCACATAAGCTTCACTATTGCATAGTCGAAGTCAACATGCAAGCAGAGATTCCTAGGTGACAAAAAATCAAGAGGTAAGCACCCGAAATATTTCGTGCACTTACGAATATTTTTTTTTATTATTATTCTATTCATTTACCTTTCTTTTTGCTCTATTTATCACCCGTCTCACCTAGGGAGCCTACATAAAACGGCGTTGCATGTAGGCTCCCTAGTCTCACCGAGTGGCCAATTACGCCGGTGGCAGAATGGGACGTCGTGTGGCCCAATGACAAGGGTCTAAAAAAGTAAGAATAAAATCTAAGATCCCTAAATTATTATTATTATTAATATTATTATTATTATTATTATTATTATTATTATTATTATTATTATTATTATTATTATTATTATTATTATTATTATTATTATTATTATTATTATTATTATTATTATTATTATTATTATATAAATCAGGGTCGTCATTCGTCATTGATGTTATGCTGATGATGCTCTCACCACTCTCGAAAGCGCGTTATTGTAAAACAGGACCTTGAATGTGACATTTTTGCTCATTAAATGTTTTTCCTTAGACCATATTGAGCTAAAAGACTTTCGTTGCTAGAGAAGCGGTTTGCGAAGGCTATATTGTAGTTCTTGTTGGACGGACAGCGAAGAACGATTTCTCAGAAACGCATAAAGGTTGCCAGAGCAACTGCGGTGGTTATAAACGATGGCATTTGCGTTAGGCGTGCGGTATTCGGCTTGAACGGTTCTACCGCAGCAATCATGTCTTCACCTCTGAAATTTACCCTTGTCGGGTGGTGTCCGCTTACATGTAGATCAAGTACTTAGGCTTTGTTGATACAAATGCTAAGCTAATAAACAAAATAAAAGTGTTCGCGATAAAACTACAATCTTCTGCTGAGTATTTGATGACGTTATCTCCGATAAACGTTTCCAAGACGTTCAGGCTTCATCCTAGATCCAGTAACACAGACATAGACGTCGACCAGTGTCTGTACGGCAGAATAAGTCGTGTTAAACTCGTGGGGAGCGTGAGGAAAGAGCTTTTATTCCTGCACTATGAGCCAATGCTTTATCGTGCCCCTCCTAAGATGGCGGTGGTGCGGCATCATTTTTCGGGACATCATTTTCCACTACAGCGATTTTTTTTAAACCTCCTTGGCTGCGACCTGTGTTAACACAAATTGTCCACGGGCTCTTCTGTGACATGTAATATAGCATTCCTCTGTTTCTTGATTGGTAACTCGCTGTCGTTGTGCTTCTCGCCAGTCATGTTCCCGGCGCGTAAAGAAAAACAAAAAGAGGACAGGAAAATGGCGGCACAAATCGTCTCAGGTTGACTGCCGACTTTAATGTGGTCATAATTGAAGCAATGGCGCCACCGAAGCGCGTCGTGTGTGAGGCGTGCGCCGCAGACGGGCTCCTAGCACACGCTACTCCCTCTAGCGGCGCCACCGCGAAGTTCGCGTGTGGCGCGTGTCCGAATATATATTCAGACAAGAATGTCCGAATGATCATCATCATCAGTCTATATTTATATCCACTGCAGGACGAAGGCCTCTCCCTGCGATTTCCAATTGCCCCTGTCTTGCGCCAGCTGATTCCCACTTGCACCTGCAAATTTCCTAACTTCATCACCCCACCTGGTTTTCTGCCGTCCTCGACTGCGCTTCCCTTCTCTTGGTATCCATTCTGTAACTCTAACGGTCCACCGGTCATCCATCCTACGAATTACGTGACCTGCCCAGCTCCATTTCTTTCTCCTAATGTCAACTAGAATATCGGCTATCCCCGTTTTCTCTCTGATCCACACCGCTCTTTTCCTGTCTCTTAACGTCAGGCCTGACATTTTTCGTTCCATCGCTCATTGTGGGGTCCTTAACTTGTTCTTTAGATGATATTCTTTGTTAACCTCCAAGTTTCTGCCCCATATGTTAGCACCGGTAGAAAGCAATGATTGTACCCTTTTCTTTTCAACGGCAGTGGTAAACTCCCAGTCAAGATTTGGCAATGCCTGCCGTATGCGCACCAACACCGTTTTATTCTTCTGTAAATTTTTTTCTCATGATCAGGGTCCCCTGTGAGTAATTGAGCTAGATAAACGTGCTCTTTTACAGACTCTAGAGGCTGACTGGCGATCCTGAATTCTTGTTGCCTTGCCAGGCAATTGAACATTATCTTTGTCTTCTGCATATTCATCTTAAACCCCACTCTTACACTTTCTCGGTTAAGGTCCTCAATCATTAGCTGTATTTCGTCCCCATTGTTGCTGAACAGGACAATGTACTCTGCAAACCGAAGGTTGCTGAAATATTCGTCGTTGATCCTCACTCCTAAGCCTTCCCAGTCTAAGAGCTTAAATACTTCTTCGAAGCATGCAGTGAATAGCATTGGAGAGATTGTGTCTGCTTGCCTGACCCCTTTTTGATAGGAAGGAAAATAGAGGAAGTATCAATTGAACACGGCATAAATTCCGCCTAGCTCCGGAGATATCTTAAAGGATTTTTTTTTATTCTCATTGAAGGGGCGGCACCAGCCCAGTGTAACACAGCCAGCAACCCCAGTTGGCGCCAAAGAGGTTCAGCACAAACCGGCTCATACCCTTGTAGTGGCGCTTACCCGGTACACCAAATTGGCGTGAAAGGAAAACGGTTAGATACCGGCACAGACAGATACCGCAAAGCGCGTGAAATACGATAACAATTCTAATCGCGTTAAAAATGAAAAGATCCGTTACAAAGAACGGGTGGCTCTCGCGAGTTCGGCGAGCGATGGCGTGGTCCGTAAACTGTAGGGTGCCGGCTGTTCGTATACTGTGACATGCCGGTTAAAAGCCTCCACCCGAATGACTACCTTTTCCTTCAGCAACGCCATGTTTTTTTTTTTCTTTAGGTAAAGATTTCACGTGCCATTCTCGTGCGGCAAGTGCCGCCACAACTGCAGTTCGCAACTTTAACGTGATAACCTCGGCCCCGTGAGTGAGGGCGAAAGTGAAGTGGAAAGAGAGAGATAAACTTTATTTTTATTATGGCAGGGTATTTTCCACTTAGGTAGGATCCCTTATAGTTCGATCTTGCGAGACATTTTAGAATAAATCAGCATGACAGGTATAAATGAGATATCACTCTGCCGGCGTAACACGAGGATTTCCTTTGATCAAGTGGCGCACGAACAAGTGAAACCTAAACCCGGAGTCGTTTCTTCGACAGCGGGGACTCATTTCGTCATGACCCGTTGTTGAAACGTTGTCTCCCGGCTTGAGTCCCTGCGTTGTCTTATTTGCTCCTCCTCCGTGTTTTGAGGAACTTGCGCTCAACATGCGTGTCATGCCTCAACATGCCTCAACGTGCCTCAACATGCCATAGCCCAACTTCAAGTCCCCAGGTTTCACCTCTTCACCTGTGGTTGATCGAGCCTCCTTATCACCAGAAGGCTAGACCTGGCCTAAGAATAAGACAGGAAACCCGGACAGGGGTTCTTCGAAAATTAGGCATGATTCTCTCTCTCTCTCTTTCTGCATATTCATGTGGCACCTTTGTCATGTAAGGATTCCCGAGGCCAACTGGCCTGCATGAAAAACTTAGCAGGACAAACTTCTTCGCAATGCCTGCAGCCGATGATTAATTTGTACTCGTGCTCTGAGCAGGCCCTACAGTCATCTTTATGCAAAAACGTAGAATGACTGACTGTGCACTAAATTGAGACTTACTCTGTAATTACGACGACTCGTTAGGAAATGCACAAAAGATGCACGAACTTTGACTTTTTCGCAATGTAGCATCGGATTAAAGTTATGCAACTTTGGCCCACTTATTGACCGTCCACCATACAGCCGAACACCTCGATAACGAAGGGCTTGGTGCCTTCGAATTCATTCGTTATACGGCTTACTTCGTTGCAAACATATCGCACCGCACAGCCCACAATAGAACAGAGACAGGGTTATTCCTTCGTTATACAGGTCAGTTCGTTGTTGAGGCGTTCGTTGAAGAGGCGCTCGATTGTAATTTGTAACTCAAGCGGTTAGACACTGCCTCGTCTTCCCACCGGGTTTCGCGCTGGTGTTTACGTTACCTGTGCTTTATTCTCGCCTCTCTTTTACTGTGTGCTTACTTTCACCCCCATGCAGGATAGCCAACCGCGGCTACTTCTAGTACCACTGGTTACCTCCCTGCCTTCCTCTCTCTGTTCAACGCATTGCGACGACTATAGGCGATCGTCCAATGTCCGCACAGACGCTATATACTGGAACGCCGTGCCCACCGATCGCCAGTGCTGAAAAGGCAGTGAAGGCGCTTTTGCGATTTTTCTCATTTGTGCCTTTGTCTTCGCGCTGCTGTCCGTGCAGGTGCACACGTTCACCGCCTTCCTCCCCTGCTCTTCTAGTTCTTCACCCCTTATCCCTTCCCCCAGCGTAGAGTACACCGCTAAGCATTCTACACCCCTAAAATGTGAGTGAGGGTGTAAGTCAAACTATAACTCCCGCCGTTACAGCCTTGGTTGTAAGGGTGTCAGTTGTTGAACGACTTACACCCTTACTAACGTTTAAGGGTGTAAATTATTTTACAGTGTAGCCAACCGGACGCTTTTCTGATTGACATACTTGCCTTGTCCCTATCTCTCTCTCTCTCTCCTCTCTCTACGTTTCAGGCGTCCTCTACGTTTCACCCGTGCTCACTGGAAACCATAAGGATTCTCTGGTCGCTCATTTAGTCACGGATCTGGCGCAACCATTCACTCCGCGAACGTGCGTGTCTCTGCGTGTCTCCGCAAAGCGACACGCAACCTCGTGCGCCGAGAAGGCGTCGAACGTCAGCCTCCTTCCTGGTTTACCGCACCCTCCCGCTGCTCTCATTCCGAGCGCACACTTTTCTCTGGCGCTTTTTTTTTTTTTTAATCTCTCTTGACCGTGGAATGCGTGTGACCTTGGGAGGAGGACCGCCCTTGAGACGCAGACAAAAAGTAATAATAATAAAACCAAAAGATGCGAGGCCGGCGCGCGAAGCCTGACCGGTTGTGCATCTCGAGTGTGGAGTGCGACCTCCCCCCCCCACTCCCCCCTGCAGCCGTCCGATGGCCCGATAAAGAAAAAAAGGGGGGCGCAGACTGATCGGGCGAATGCGCTAACGGTTTCTGCGCGTCCGCGAGAAGAGATATCTTGTCTATTTCTTCGTATACGCATTTTTGTTTACTACCTGTCTGCTACCTCCCTTCGCATTTATCTTTCAAAGCAGCAGCAGAAGTGCCTGCCTGCTATGCGGCCCTGCTTTTGCTTGCGACCATTGCAGGAGGTCACTTGTGCTGTTTTATACGACGAGCGACCTGTTGCGAACACGCACGACCCGGCTGCGTGCGGGCTCAGAGTTATTGAGGCGCGGCCATTCACTCCAGTCCGCGGCTTCGATAGATATAGCCGCTGATCGGGCGCTGGGGAATTATCTGTTTTCTTTTTGCGGCTGACACGTGCATAGAGCGTGTTTGCATTCCTCTGTCCCGCTCGTTTGTCTGTCATCGTTGCGTTGCCTGTTTTAGATGTAATTCCAACTATATGACTGGCACAGACTGCGGTACTCTTGTTATTGTTGATGATGATTATGATAATGGCAATACAGGCACTAAACTAGGGAGCTTCTATTTGCATAATATTCTTGTTGCACTCTTGATTATGAATAAAACTTGTTTTTTGTTCATCGTCCTTATTGGCAACGAGAGCTGGTTATGGCGACTTCTGAGCGGCGTTAGACCCATCCTGGTTGTTGGCACCGTGGGATACCGCAGTTAATTGTAAATGAGAAAAAAAATTAGTATCTGTGGTTCTCGGTTCTTTTTTCTTTGTAACAACGTCATACGCATTTCGTATGCCAACGTCATACGCATTTCGCCTGCCCTTTTTTTTTTTTTTTCTAGCCCCTTCACTGGGTACCTTCCACAATCCTGAGCCCAACAAAACGGCTTTTGTATCGTTTTTTTTTTCTTTGAAGATAACATCGTCACCAGTTTTAATGCGATTGTCATTATTGGGATACTTCCCGCATTTTCCGGTATATGTCAATGTCTCCAACCGGTTTTCCACCCAGTGGACCCAAGTTGTCTACTAGCTTGGGTCACTATACTAGCTACCTGCTCGCGGTCGTGATGCCGTCGTTGTCACTTCCACCTTCGTCATTCCAGCTTGATCATCCGACTTTCGTCACGGCATCGTCGTCGTCATACGGTCATCGTCCCGCTGTCGTCGTTTACTATCATCGTCGTCACAGAGTCCTCGTCACATTGTGGTCACACCGCTGCTTTCGCCGTTCCATCGACGCCATTGATTCTTCGTCATTTCGTCGTTGTCAACGGTCGTCCTCATTACATCGTTCGTCACGTCGTCACGGTCATAGCCGACCCTGGCGAGCGAATGTCATTTACAGCGAAGTGGGCCGATTTCGGAGACAGTGTTCGCCGCGTATACAGCCGATCGAAGCAAGGCAAATTTCAGAATGACCACTACAGATTCTAAGTATAGGTGTCTTTAGCAATACGGTGTGTCGCTAAATTATATTTCTGTCATTATTCGCTGACTTCCAGACGCTGCCACTCAGAGAGAGAGAGAGAGCAAGGAAAGGAAAGGCAGGAATGTCAAGCAGACGAGTGTCCGGTTTGCTACCCTGCACCAGGGGTAAGGGAAAGGGGGAATAGAAAGAGGAAAAGAGGGACAGAGTGAGTACTGAGTACGCGTGGTACGATGTGCAGGGACACTATAAGCGGTCTCTTAAACCGGTGCACTTCAAATACTGTACTAATAAACGCATCGCTATTTGTGCCAGTGGCGGGTGTAGCCACGGTCCGAGTATCTTTGACTCAGGGAACGGTCTCGAGACCAGTCGGTTTAAAGTTGCCCTGAGAGAGAGGCGTTGTACGTCGTAGCGAGGACAGCTACACAATTAAGCCATTTGAACCTTTGGTAGGCTTGATTATTATTGTGTTCAAACTGACATAAATAACCGTGCTATTTATCTGTCTATCTATCTATCTGTCCTCTATATATATATAGGGTGTCCCAGCTATCACACAGCACGATTTAAAGAAAGAGGAACGGCGTTACGCGAAGCCAATCTAGTGCGTATTGTTTTCAGTGCAGTGGAGTAGCCGGCAGTAATTTTTTCGTTACTGAAATTTAATTAGGTAATTGTAATTAATTATCTAACTCGAGAAGTACTGTCCTAATTATCAAAGTGTCAATGAAAAGATTGTAGAGCAACATGAAAAACTCCCGATACAGCTTTCAGTTGCTCAATACGTGCTACATAAATATGTTTTTCCGAGTGTGAAAGAATCCCGCGAATACACGCAGAATTGCCGCGCGACGGGCCGCTCGAGGCACTTTGCGTGTATTCGCGGGCTTCTTTCACACTCGGAAAAACGCATTTATGTACCACGTACTGAGCAACAGAAAGCTGTATCGGGAGTTTTTCATGTTGCTCTACAATCTTCTCATTGACACTTTGATAATTAGGACAGTACTTCTCGAGCTAGATAATTAATTACAATTACCTAATTAAATTTCAGTAACGAAAAAATTACTGGCGGCTACTCCACTGAACTGGAAACAATACGCACTATAGGTTTGCTTCGCGTAACGCCGTTCCTCTTTTTTTTTTTTTTTATCGTGCTGCGTGATAGCTGGGACACCCTGTTTATACATTGCCTGAATGCTAATAGTATTAAGGTCGACAGCCATCGTGAGATTGGTCCTGCCCTAATATTATTTGTCTTTCTTGTCTTTGTTTACGCTGAAATGTGCTCTTCTTCCATGAGTAATACACATCTCGATGCCATTTATACTTGCAAACCTATTTGTGACTACCTCCACTGCGTCTGTAGTGTTCAGCGGCCGCGGCTTCTGCGGTAACCGAGTTTAGTTCATAAATGAAATAGTCTTTAAAATAATGTTTTCATGCCGTCCCCATCGAAATTGTGCAGCTGGAGTCGAACCTAGGACCTCGAGCTCAGCAGCGCAACGCCACTGCAGCCGCCGAGCTACCGCGGAGGGTGCCTTGTACCGCGGAGGGAGCCATCAACACTGACACGGCCTGGGGCCGTATTCTGAAACGATCCACTTCGGCAATACTATCGCGTTGGCCAACGGCGTGCGCTGATTGGCTGTTTTAGCAAAATTTGATGATCTGATTGCCTGGTCGAGCATGACGTTATCCAATTTTGCTGAACCAGCCAATCAGCGTGCGCCTGACGGCGATATTGTCACCGAGTTCGACGAAGTGAATCGACGAAGAGAATCGGTTCAGAATGCGGCCGCTGGTGCCTTCGAAGGTGTGGAAGACTGTCGTACTCTCAAAGCGGGCGAGTGCCAACAGCCGAAACCCTGCGACAGTGATTCATGCCAGTTACGGTCATGACCACAGCAGGTGACACTCCTTGGAAGCGCGGTCAGTGGCTTAATTGCGATCGCAATTTAGCGCGCCTGCAATCTGTATTTGTGCGCGGCGAAATCAGTAAATAAATAAAATCACGCGGCTCATTCGCATTCTTTAGCGTCGATTTCACTCTATTTGTGTGTACGCACGGGTGCTCACCTCACAGAACCAAGACCACGGACGCAGGTAAACATGGTAAGTGAGGTCACGTAACGGATTTAGCGGCCGAAATGAATTTATTTATTTACTTGCTTCTTTATTATTGAAAACAATAATAAACTTGTTGTTGTTCTTGTTCTTTCTTATTCTTTTTCTTTTTGGATTATGCCGATCTTTCATAAAAAGGTTATGAGAGTAGCGAAAGTGGCGTTCTTGCCACACAAGTTCGTTGGCGAGAGGGACATATACTCTGTATCTAAGAACGTGAGTTCCAGACGAATAGTTGACGAAAAGTTTTTAATTTCTTTTTTTATATTTTAATCTTGAGGCCGTGCAGCTGTTTATATTGCACATTTGGAGGCAGTCACATTTTAATGCACCGCCATTTTTTTTTCTTTAACATTGAAAATCGCATCTAACTTGGCCTGGTTATCAAAATGTGTAGTCAATAATGCGCTGCGTCCGCGGCGTAGTTGTTTCCATGTCGTACTTTTGTGCTAGGAGGTCCTGTGTTCAAATCCAGCCTTTGGACAAGCTTAATAATGTTTATTTAATTATTTATGACGCAGTACTTCCTTGAAATGTGATCATTTTGGAAAGTCACGAAGACTGTCTAGAGCCAGAAGGATGAACTTGAGGCAAATCCATGTACTAACCATTATTCCCATGTCGACTGAACCACCCTGCAAGCAGTTGCCGTAGACAATATAACGCCACAGTTTCATCTAGTTAATTGTATGAAACTCTATGGACTGTACAAGCATTCGTAAATGTGTACGAAACTCCTATAAGAATATTAGAATCCACATCTGCATCACAACCTGCGTTGTTTTATGCAGTACACTGGCCTCGGATTTGTACACCTCAGATGGTCTTTGTACAAACCTTGCTCTGTATTTCCTTAAAGGCATGTATCTGGGAGGTACCACCTATTTTCGATGTGCGAAAGCGCCTACAGGTCACCTATCGCGACATCTACCCGAACAATGAAAGACAACCCTCTTATAATATAAAAAATTGTATATTACAAGATTTATATACAAGATTTCTTGAGTTAACCAACACGCGCTGTCACTGCGACAGACGCCTCACAGTGCGAATAAAAATGTATTATTGGTATTTCCTCTAAGGCTCTTGACCGGTCATTCTCAACAAGGCTTCCGGACTTCTTACCTGTATTTCTGGTTGAATATTTAGCCGTGGTAATAGCGCTACGCAAACTAAATTCATGAACATCGGCATTGATCATGATTACGGATTCTTTATCCTTATGTTCATCGCTCACAGCAAATAGTGACACGCGTCTTTTAGGTACGTTTCACTTTCTCGTGCCTGCTCAAATAATTATATTGGTTAGGGTACCGGGCCATAAAAGCTTATTTATGAACAAAATGGACGACAGTCTGGCGAGAGCGGCCCTCGGAGGCTCTGTTCTATCAATACTTCCCGCGACAAACTACGTAACTATTGTCAGATTCGGGAGACCTGCCGTTATTCAATAATTATTGAACCCAACTATGGCTAATTTCACAGATTATCGACACCCCCTATTCTATTGGCACAAAAATTCCTTTCATACCGGATAAACCGAAGTATTCTTAGAGCGCAGCTCTTAGGCGCCCGTTCCCGCGGCGAGCGTTGGTGTCGGCGTAACCGAGCGAACGAGCGCAGCGAATGATTAAAGAGCGAACGCGAAGCGCAGCAGGAGATTAAAGACGGCGATAGCGAAGAGAGCGCGAAGAGGAAAGCGGAGGAGGTGGAGGGTGCAGCGGAACCATGAGGCGGTAAGCGGAAGAGGAGGGTATGGCGAAAGCGTGAGAAGAAAATCGTATACAGTGCCCCGCAAGACAGTGGCTACTAGATGGCGCCAGAGTAGCGCGCGTCGTCTGTTCACCGATGACGCCACCGATACCATATATATGGAAACAAAGCGCTGCATGAGCGGAGGTCTGTCTGCGGCGGCTGCTGTGAATCGCGCCCAAGCGTCACCCACGCGCTGCCTATCGCGATCTCCCGATTAGCCAGGCAGACGCGCCACCACTTCGCTCCGTTTGCAACGTGCCGCACGAGACAGATCGTCTGCGCACGGCCGCTAGTCCGTGCCAGCCAATATATCGCGAAATGAAAACAAGTATGGAGCTGCGCTCAAATTTCCCATGAGGGAGTATCTTATTCGTCGGGGAATTTTAACAGCGGAGCTGTTTAAGCTTTTGGTTTCGCCGTGGAGTGTTAGCAGAAAACTGCGCCTGACGATGACGTCACCACGCGTTGCCTAGCAACGTCTCGCACAGCCGGTACGAGGCGTTGCTAGGCGACCCACGAGACGTCATCGCTCGGCGAGGTTACCACCCCTCCCATGTTACCCTTGCCACAGCGCGAGGTGCGGCCGACGTATCCGGCATTCGTCGGCCACGCCTCGCGCCGGACTAAAGAGTGCTGCGCTTTCGCTGGCGTGGCGTCCCCGTGCCGAGCGCGCTCGCGCGTCAACGCTACGTCGGACTATAAAGTGGCCTTTAGAAGACTGCGCGCCGCCCCCGAGTATCGTCCTGATACTCGGGGTCGTCTAAGTTTGGCTAACAACCAGCCAAGCCAAACCAAGTTAAGCAAAGGAAAGCAAAGACAAAACTAAGAACCAGCCAAGCCAAACCAAGTTAAGCAAAGTTAAAGATAAGAACCAGCCAAGCCAAACCAAGCAAAGTTTAAGCTAGGGAAGGGCCACCAGCTTCGCTGTTTGCCCAGTCTTTGCACCACTTAGTGTGAAGCTGCCCCTAATTTTTTTTACTCGATTACGCTGTCGGGGGGATACCAGCCTTAAATATTTATCCTAACATTGCTGGTCTGGCGCTCTCCCCTCTGTGGCCAATCTATGGCGAAGGTGAGACGATCGAGCATTTTTTTTCTTATTCTGTCATCGTTTTACATATTTAAGGTAAAACATTTTTAAAGCACGGTTTAGACAAATTGGCAAACTTTTCTCATTCCTTCTCTGGGAGCCTCCCCTCTCGGACACATAGGGATGCTTGCTCAACCTTGGGGAATTTTTAGTTGCTTTTTTAAAAGCCGGTTTTCTTGATCAATTCTTCATGCGATATAATTAAGTATTTTCTTCCCAAAAATGTATATTGTTTTTAGCAATAAGCGAACTTCTTTCCTAATACCATTCGAATTTTGACCAATCTCCCAGAGTGGGTATGCGCCATCCGAAAGAATGGAAAGGAGAAAAGACAGACCGAGACTGACTTTTTACCCTTTATAATGCCTAGAATCGACATAATAAATTAAACTAGGGGATCTCACTTCTTCTAAAGAACAAACATCTGTAAATGTCATCGGCAAGTGCCGCTTCAAGAACAGTACTAGCAATACACTGTATGTGTGACACCATTTGACTTATACGAATATTATCCTTTGCAATTCAGATGAAAAAATTGAGCATGGTTCCTGAAGGCGATGAATAGTGTGCTCAGCCATTTTCATGGAAAGTCCTCCAATGTCTACATTGGCGACAATAGAATTTGTTCTCGCGCATGAAAGGAGAACGTCCCAAGACCGTTTCACCCGCCGTGGTTGCTCAGTGGCTATGGTGTTGGGCTGCTGAGCACGAGGTCGCGGGATCAAATCCCGGCCATGGCGGCCGCATTTCGATGGGGGCGAAATGCGAAAACACCCGTGTACTTAGATGTACGTGCACGTTAAAGAACCCCAGGCGGTCCAAATTTCCGAAGTCCCCCACTACGGCGTGCCTCATAATCAGATCGAGGTTTTGGCACGTAAAACCCCATAAGTTAGTTAGTTAATGCTTCCTGGAAGCTTTGAGAAAATCGGAATTGACGATCAACAGCAGAAAAAGTAAGTTTTTTTTTTTAGACGAAGGTTACCTGGCGGGAGTGGGGGGGGGGGGGGGGGGGGCGTAGTATTCAATGGTTGTGCCAAAAATACGAAATACGAGTCCGCGAAGTGGATTAAGAAGTTCGTGGAACCTTACGACCGTCATTCGTTGCGAGTCTTCCTCGGGCTCGCGGATAATTTTCGCCGGTTCATCAAAGACTACGCTGCTAGAAGCCAGCCTCTCAACATGCTCACCCTGAAGAACGTGCGTACATTTTGCCTGAAGCTATAAGTATATGGAAGCCTACCAGCACTTAGTCCGGGTGATTCCGTCGGATCCAGTCCTTGTGCTGCCAGACTTCGGCAAACCATTCGAATTATGCGTGAATGTTTCACACTATGGAACTGGTGCTGTCCACTTCCAGCATAAGCCCATGCGAGAAACAAGCGCGGCATTCTGGCCACTTTGAGTCTGTTATCCGCCGCTGCTTTGAGAACTTTGAATTCAGGCTAGTTTTAGCAATGGCCACATTGTGCTGATACTTAAGCACGATCCATCATCAGTTCGTCCAGAGGAATGGAGCCCAATCACGCTTCTCAACGTTGACTACAAAACCTTCACAGCTGTTGTCACTCAACGCTTGGGAAGCCTGACGCCTTCCTTAATAGGATACCATCAGGCATGCTCGGTCCCTGGCAGAGAGATACATAGTCTCTTGTTCGTTACGCGTGACATAATCCCATACATGCTGACCAGGTCAGCACGTGGTCTCTTGGTCTCACTAGATCAAGAAAAGGCATTCGATCGCCTTGAACATAGCTACATATTTAGTGTACTGACTTCGTTTGGCTTTTCGTCAGATTTCGTTGAACTTATTAGGAACGTCTATTCAAATACCCGAAGTACATTGTTCTTGATGGTCGTGAAAGTGCACCATTTTTCGTTAATCGTGGTGTTCGTCACCGGGTACCCGCTATCCTTAGTACTCTTTGTGCTCAGCCTTGAGCCATTTCTGCGATCGATACTGAGACCGTTACGTGTGTGGTCTTCCACTGCCTGGCAGCGGTGTTGTGAAGGTGACAGCCTTCGCCGATGACATCACATTGCATCTCAAGAACTAAGTTAGCTTAGCCTTCAAACTTTTACTGAGTACGGAAATATTTCAGGTTCAGTGCTAAATTTTTTAAAATGTCGTTATTTGTTTATTGGTTCCCCACAGACAGGAGGAAGCAGAAGAAGAACGGAAGTGCCATGGTTCCATCTCGGCTCTTGCTTTCTTAAATGATTTCGGCAAGATTTTCACCTCTAATCTCCAAACTGTTGGTACCAAAGCACGTCTAAGTGGAAGAGGATCACATCGATATCGGACTTTCTCCGCTGGGTGGCCTCTTTTCCATTTTATGAACGTTTTTGTGCTCGGACCCCGCCGCCGCCTTGCTGGCCCTAACGACAACCAGGCCTAGTCCGGCGTAGCACCGATCGGCGCCACCAAGTGCTGCTGGAGCAACGATTCCGAGATGTCAATGAATATGCAGATGACAGTTAAATGGGAGGACCTTCCCCCTGAAGAATTTTCGGCAAAATTTGAATGGAAGTCGGCAGTTTCGAAGCGATTGTCCACCAAGGCGGACTTTGCCAACTGCCCCGGCAGCGCCATATGCGAGGATAGGTAAACCCGGCGCCTCACTCAGAAGTCGGGAAAATGGACATAAACTCAAGAGCAGGATCATCAGGGCGTCGCGGATGCCTCCCATGCCCAAGGAACATGCCAAAATTATCATACGCCCCCGCGGAGGGCTGCATATTGCCAAGGCAAGACCCCCCGTGATCGGTAAGGCGATCGTGGAAGCGGCGGGTCTTACCCTGACGCAGATGAGCTTGGACATCATTTGTGCTAACATACAGCAAAACATTATGGTGGCCAGCACATCCGACCGAGACAACGCTGCAAGATACACGAGGATCAGGGCGATTCATGTAGCTGGAAGATTGTTTGAAGTCAATGCATACGAGACCGCCCCCCACACCACGTGTAAAGGGGTAATCAGACACATCGATCTCAACGATGGTTCATCGGACCTGGAACGCAACATCGTCAACGAGAGAAACTCGCTGGTCTAGGCTGTCAAGAGAATTAAGAACACAGGCACGATCATCATAGCTTTCAACGGACTCAATGGTTCCGAACTTCGTACACTATGGCCCAGTCCTTGTGAGGTGCTCTATTTATCGTAAGCAAGTCGACATCTGCTACGCGTGCGGCAAACTCGGCCATCGTGTCGACGTTTGCCCGACTCCTGAAGAGTCCACCTGCAGGGGATGTGGTACAGTGAACCCGGACGATCAACACCAGTGTACGCCAAAGTGTGAGTTGTGCGGGGGCCAGCACCCTACGGCGGACAAAACGTGCAAGCAGAGATTCCAGATCCCGTACGTCGTCAGAAGGAGACGATGGAAGAGAACGGCGGTGGAAGCTTCGAGAAATGGGGCTTCGCCACCACCACATAGCAACGAGAGCAAGAATCAGTTCCAACGGCCTCCACCGCAAGAGCCTAGGGGGCGCTCCCGATCCAAGGGACGCTCTCGCTCCAGAGGGAGCTCCTGGAGTTGCTCTCGACCCAGAGGGCGCTCTTGTTCCAGAACCAGGGCCATATCCCCCTCCAGGGGTCACTCCGGATCCCGGAGCCGAGGTAGTGAAGTCCAGTTCGAGTCGACAGGATCTTCGAGGCCCTGTTTCAGGGATCGCCGACCCGAGGCCACCCCACCTGGGCCGACCGAGTTCAAGGAACGCGAGGCTCACCACCAGAGCATGATAGAGGTAACGACAGGCTAGCACAACTTGAGCGCGAAAACGAGATGATGAAGAACACAATAGCTCGACCGCACAAACTAACTCATTCAGGATGTGGCAATGGAATTACAGGAGGTTCCTTCCAAAGAGGGCTCCCTTGCAACAATATATTCGCTCACATGCAAAGAAGCCACATGATATGCTGTGAGCGGAGGAAGCGGGCAGAAAGGTTGAAAAACGTTTAATTGGCAAAATTACAAACTGCGTTCATTGTTTGAGGCTGAAAAAACTCCGGCTCTCCGCTCTTCTCTCGCAAAACGTCACACGACTCTCAAGGTTGCTTGACCTCGTCTCTGAATAAAGCTATGTTGAGAGCTGAAGCTCACATCCCACCCCACTTAGAAGTCCCAAGTCCACTTGGAAAAGAAAAGCTACTGTTGCATTGACGTGATCGGGTGGGCAGTCTGGGCTGTCTGAATGGGCACTGATTGTTCAGCGGCAAAGCAGATGCAGTTTCTGCACTACGTGACACCGGGCGAGAAGTCTTCAAAGGTGGATGGTGCATTCTTCAACCCGAAAGGCATTTGCGTCCATTTGAAAGTACCCTGGTGCATGATGAATGTGGTTTTCTCCTGGTTTTCCTCTTTCACTCTGATTTGCCAGCATGCACAGCACAAATCCAAGACTGCAAACAGGGAGCTGCCAGCAAGGTCATCAAAAATGTCGTCAGCCCGGGGAAGTGGCTGCAGAACATTCACTGTCATATTGTTCAGAGGTATGTAATTCACACACAGCCTCTTTTTGTTGTTTTGCGTCGCTACCACCGCTGGAAAGCCCCATGGGCCATAGGATGGTCGGATGATGTCACTCTCAAGCAGAGTCGCTGTCTGACGCTCGAGAAATTGTCTATCACTGGCTGTGTAACGGTACGGCTGTCGACCGTAGGGCTTGGCGTCAGGCACCAGCTTGATCTCGTGTTCGATGCCTTCATAGAGACCGATGTCTTCAGGGCTTGTGCTGAAAAGACCAGCATGACGTTGTACAATGCGCTTTACGGCTGCTTGTTCTTCGTGATTGAGCTGAGCTCCAAGGCAGATGTCATTCAGGGGATCGTCAGGGACATTAGCAAGTGGGTCTGAAGGCAATGGGCTCGAAGAGCTTGTCTGGAGTGGGCTTGTGGGGCATGTTGTTTCCAGTTGAACTAGGGCCGCCTTGTTGAGCTGGCTCCACAAGGGTTCATTCTCGTCTGGCTCGTACTCGAATTGAAGTGGCTCTGCCGTGGGCTGCGAGGGATCAAAACGTGACAATGTAGATGTTGTCAAAATTACTGCATTTGACATTCTTGGCAATAGTTTCTCTTTGCACTGCACGACAACGTTGGTAGATGGCTGGCAGATCACAGGCAGCTTCGGAGGTTTGAAGTGGAGTTCAGCTTGAGCTGCGTAAAACCAATCCTCTCCCAGAATGAGGGGAAGGGCATTTCGTTCAAGGATGGCTGCTTCGACAACTGCGGATAGAGGCCCAATAGTGATCCTCAAAAAGACAAATCCTTCCGTCATGACGGAGCTTCCGCCGACGACAAGCAAAGGTGGCTTGGTCCACGGTTCGATGTTGAGGTTTGATGCTAAGCTTGCTGCAAGAATGGTGACGTTTGAACCGCTGTCTGGGAAAGCACTGATCTCTCCCAGTCCTTTGACGTGAGCAGTAGCAACGGCACATCTGAACTTGGATCCATGCAGGGTGTCATCGACACGGCCAACACAGGCTGTTGGTGCTTTGGGGACTGTCGGCTTGTTGTCACCCGAAGGTTGCTTTGGTGTAGTACATTTACTTGCTAGGTGACCCTTCTCTTGACAGTTGTAGCACACTGCATCTTTCAAGTCTTGTCCTTTTCTGTATGCTGGGGCACCATACTTAGCTGAAATGGCTTCATACCTAGACTCTTGGTCCGCAGGTGGTAGGCTGTTAATACGAGGAGGCGGTGTCATGCGTGTGGTGTGCTGGAACGTAGATGGTCGAGCAGTCTGTGAGGAGTTCACAGTACTGTCAGTTCTGGGAGTAGCACTCTGGAGCTGGGGGCGTCCCGGCTGTCTTGCGAATTGCTCTGCTGGCTGTGGAGATCGGATCAGGCGGGCGTGGTCCAATGCTCTATCCACTTCGGATACAATGCTGAGGAAGTCGTCCACGGTACGGGGTCGCTGAACAGCGATGGATGTGGCTACCTGGTCGTCACGAATGCCTTGAACGAGGTATTCGATGCGTTCCTTGTCAGTAATCGGAACTGTACAACGTGACATGGTCTTGAGCTTTGCAAAGGTGTACTGCTGCAGGCTCTCTCCGGCTTTTTGTGTGAGGGCTGTGACCTTCTGTTGCCACTGTATCATGGAAAGTTGCTCGCCGAATTGTTCTTGGAGTCCGGCCTTCCAGATGGTCCATGTGGTAAGCTGTCGCCCTGTTGAGGCATGCCAGTCTGCTGCGACTCCACGTAGCTTTCCTTGTGCAATGGCGAGGAGAGTTGGGTCTTCCCATCGTGCAAGTCGTTGAATGCGCTCGAGCTCTTCGATCCAGTGCTTGAAAGTAGGGGTGCCACTTCCATTGAAGGTCGGCAGCGAAGCTGAGAGGTCTGGTAGCGTTGTCACGTGCACTGGGTTCGCGTGACTTGCTATCGTGGTCATCATAATGGCCATGTTCTGATGAAGAAAAGCTGCCATGCGCTGCATGTTCTCTGCTGGGTCAGACGTGAAGGCTGGCATGGCTGGGAATGACGTCGTAGGCACTGGCATGGTCGGGAACGACGTTGAAATTTCGGGCACGTATGGCGCAGGTTCGTGGTTTGGCGGTGGGTCTTTCGCGGTATCAACCAAAAGTCGGTCGATTAGTTCCTCCTTGTTGCCGATTGTGGAGAGGTTTCGGCGTTGCAGCTCAGTTTTAATCAATTGTGCATTCAACGTGGCGAGGTCTTCTGCGGTGGCAACACGCCAGTTGATGAACGACATCGTTGTTGACACGCCGGGCTGGGTAGGCTTAGGAATGGTTTGGCATTCAAGAGCGCTCAGTCGAGGGCACGGCGGCTTACTTGGCGGGCGAAGTGGCTGTGGCAGGTTGCGGATGTCGACTGCGCCATGTGTGAGCGGAGGAAGTGGGCAGAAAGGTTGAAAAACGTTTAATTGGCAAAATTACAAACTGCGTTCATTGTTTGAGGCTGAAAAAACTCCGGCTCTCCGCTCTTCTCTCGCAAAACGTCACACGACTCTCAAGGTTGCTTGACCTCGTCTCTGAATAAAGCTATGTTGAGAGCTGAAGCTCACAATGCTTATACAAGAAACACTAACCTCTAACGTTACGCTGTCCGGCTACAGGCCCGTAACGAAGCACGAAGAAGGACGGGGGGTCGCCATACAGATTAGCAACAAGCTGACTCACATAACTCAACACTCATAATCATGGCAGGTGACTTCAACGCCCCGACCACACCTGTGGCTACCCATGTAACACTTACAAGGGTGCGGGAGGGGGGGGGGACCTCTGGCGTGAGGCTGTAAATCTAAAATTGATGCTAGTCACGGACCCGGAATTCTCCGCCAGATACAGGACATCATCGAGCCGTGACACGACACCGGATCTCATATATGTCAGGAGCATCGAAGCGGTCAAGTGAACGAACCTCGAGGTAGACTTTGGTAGTCTTGTATCTTGGCCATTGTATCTTGGCCACGCACCTCCAGGTCGAGCAGAAGAGGCAGCGTATGTTCTAGAAAACAAAGTGGGACAAGTTTCGCAAGATTAGGGAAGAGCGAACGGAGAGTGAGGACAAGCCTAGCCTCGAACAATGGCTTGCACAGGTTAGAGACGACATCAAAGCTACCACCAATGAGGTTTGTACTGACCTTCCGGTGGAAAAGATGGACAGTCGTCTGGCTCACCTGTTGGAGGCTAAGCAGTCCCTCCTCGCCAGGTGGAAGGGACAACGCCTCAACCGCAAGCTCAGAAAAAAGAACTCGGAAATCAACAGAACTATAGAGGAGCACTGCAGAGCCCTCTCTAAACATCAATGGGATGAGGTGTGTAACTCGATCGACGGGCAGATGCGCAAAGGGGGAGCCTGGAACCTCCGAAAGTTCGTCTCCTCGACGAGACGAACACTAAATCCAACCAACGCAACACACTGGCGTGCACCCTACACGCAGCCAAGCGAGAATATTCCGGCGAGGAAATTTTATCTCGGCTCGTGAAGAAGTATCTATCGGTCGCATAGTGCCCTACACCACCTTCCCCTGACTACAAAGGCTCCGGGAACCCTGAACTCGACGCAGAATTAGGAATTGAGGAGATCAGGCAGGCGCTCCATGACCTCAACGGCAGATCGGCTCCGGGTCCGGACAAGATCACAAAGTCCTACGGAACCTGGATGACAAGTCCACCGAATACCTAACGGACATCATTAACCAAGCATGGAGCAGTGGTAAAGTCTAGGAAATGTGGAAAGCGGCCAACACCATCCTCATCCCCAAGCCAGGCAAGCCGCCCAGCCTCGACAACCTCCGCCCAATTTCGCTCGCAACGTGCGTGGGGAAGGTTGCTGAGCATGTAATCCTAAACAGACTTTCTCGCTACCTGGAGGCCCATGACGTTTACCCACACAACATGATCGGCTTCAGGGCCGGACTCTCGACACAGGACGCGATGAAGCTCATCAAACAACACGAGAGCCATACAAGGTGTAGACATGGAAAATGCCTTTGACAACATTATTCACTCGTTCTTTTTAGACACGATCTCGTGCCTTAATCCGGGGAAGCACTTTCATTCCTACACGAGATCGTTCCGGTCAGACAGAGAACCCACCTTTAAGGTCGGGGACCTGACTTCAGACATGATCAAGCTGGGGTCTATGGGGACGCCACAACCCTCTTTAACCTCGCCATGATTGGTCCATCCAGGAGACTCTCTACTATCGACGGTATCAGTCACACCATGTACGCAGACGACTTCACCATCTGGTGTACGGGAAGTAGCGACGGACAGGTAGCGACGGCCCTACAAGAGGTGATTGATGCTACCGAGAGGTACTTCGAGTCCACGGGCCTTCGGTGCTCACCGCACAAGTCGGAACTCCTGCTATATCGACCCAAGCGCAGAGGCCCCAAACCAAAGGGATGGAAGCAAGTCGCCGAATGCGACATCAAACTACGCGCAAACGACTGAGGTTATATTCCGAAGGCGGATGCCATCCGGGTTCTCGGCATGATGATCGAGTCGTGTGACTCTAACAACCAGACAGTGCTGCGACTCACTAAGAAGACGGACAATCCCATCAGACTAATAAGAGTGGCCAACTGGCACCAAGGCCTCGGAGACGATAACCTCGTAAGATTGGTACATGCGTTCGTAACGTGCCATTTCACTTACGTCGCGGTCATGCACAAATGGCAAAGATCGGTGCGGGATAAGCTCAACGCATTAATCAGGAAGGCAATCAAGTCAGCTCTCGGCCTCCCCATATGCACACACACGGAACGCTTACTTCAACTCGGCATGCATTACACGCTAGAGGAAATAGCGGAAGCGCACGAGAGGGCCCAGTTCGTCAGGCTACCAACCACACAAGCTGGATGACACATCCTACAGGAGCTGGGCGTTCCCCCCACAGTAGTCAAGCCAAAGTTCTGCAGCATCCCTCGAGAGCAGCGGGACCGCTTCACTGTCGCCCCGATCCCACGGAACGTCCATCGGAACACAACGTGGGAAGACGTCGGGCGCGCGCGAAGGCCTTCCTGGAAAAAGCTCGTGAACAGGCTTCGGAGAACAGTTTCGTAGACGCAGCGCGCTACGCCGACCGGACGTGCCTTCACTGCGGTTAGTGTAGACCATGAAAGTCAAGTCACGAACTCAATCTCGATTCGGACGACGTACTCTGAGATCGCAGAGCAGGCTGCAATATCGATGGCCTTATTGGACGACAAGATGGACAACAATCTACAGTGAATCAAGATCAGCTGTTCGGGCATTTGCCAAAGGAACCATATCTCAGCTGGCCCTAGGAAGCAAGGATATCAAGCCACACACTGTCATCTGGTTTCCAGCCCACATGGGACAGATCGAGGGTGCCCCACCCTACTTCAATGAGTCGGCACACAATGCTGCGCGAGGGATCATCGACCGAGTAGCTACCGGGCAACGTGACGTTAGGGGTACAGACAATCGGGATTCTCCTCCCTCGTACAACGAACTTACTAAGCACTTTTACTTGGCTACGAGGATCTACCGGCCCCTCCTACACTGTAAACTCAATAGACCTCAGGCTTTAACACTAAGGCTTCTAGAGACGGGGCCATGCCCAAACCCCCTACAATTCACAGGATTTACCCCGAAATTCAGACGACAAATGCATGTGCACTATGCAATGACTTAGCGAACTTAGATCGCATGCTCTGGCGGTGCCCCGCGTTACGCGGCGATGAAAGCAAAACTTCTTCACCCTGGGATGCGGTTCTACGCAGCCCCAACCTCGAAGAACAGTTATCGGCTGTCCAACGGACCCTGCGACGCGGCGGAGAGGTTCGGCCTCTCTGTCCCGACGTGGGAGCGGTCCGCTGCACGCTAACGCGCGCCCTAAAGGACCCCAATAAAGTTTTTCATCCATCCATCCATCCCCACAGACACGCCTAACTCCCTTTTTCCGTCTTCAAAAGAGCGATTCTATTCGTATTTTAGGCCTTGATTACACCTATGGTGGCATATCTGACTCTGTGTGGCTTTCAATTCTTGAAGATGTAAGGCGAAATATTCAGGATGTTCAAGGGTATACGATTTACCCCTTTTAGAAAGAATGTACTTAGCACAGTCTGTATTTTGTGGCCATGTGTGGTACGTTTGTCACGTTGTACAGCCGCCATTACGGGTTACTAGATCATTGCAGTTCCTTCTTGGTTCCTTCTTCTGGTCGGGCAGTACAAAACTGGACTGTCGCGCAGCGCTCGGATAACCACGCTCTCGCGGTGGGTTCGCGTTCCCCTCCGTGTCTGTCCGCTGCCGGCTGCTTGCTCTGCGATTTCTGCTTCGCCTATTACATGGTGATCAATGTCCCGCGCGTGAACTCGCCTGTTATTTCCTTGGCACAAAAATTCGTTGCATGTTACAGGGCGTACAGTTAAACCTCGGGCCACAAGTGTTAAACGCATCTGCATTTTACTTTACGGCTGTGGCATTTTAGCGCCACGCACAACAGGTAAGTCCTGATGTAGACGTCATCTACCATGTTGTGGATACAATGTCAGCCTTACTGCTTCCTCTGGTTCCCCCAGCGCGCCGCGCACGTTCCAATAATGTGTCGTGGGGTGCAATAACGGCGTTTTTCTGCCTGGCCATCTACGCGACTTCATTTGGCGTCTAGCGTGGCAAGTGCTCCCAACGCGTGACAGACTCGAATGGCGGGGTATGGTCCCATCTTCGTTGTGTCTCATTTGCCCCCTTCAAGAATCCAACAAGCATGGGCTAGTGCAATGTGTCGTTGCTAGGGAATTTTGGAGGACCGTGCATGCTGCTTTACATGGCCTTGGAGTTAACCTCTTTATTACACCTGGTGGTTGCTCACGTGGTTGCTTCGCGCGACTTTTAATTACAGCGGGGGCCTTTTGCTTATGGCGTAACCGCTGCGAGGCAGTTGCCGTGGGACATCGCCGCTGCGCTCTGTTTCCACTTTTGGAGAGGCTCTGTATACTCTGAGCTACTGTCGTTTCTGTCAGAGGAGTTGTTCTTCCTTGGGGAAGACGAATTCCTTCGATTGTGCTCATGCCGTTTCCTGTCGGTGGCTGATGGACGCGTATGGCTTAATTTCCGACCAGCCTGGTTCTTGTAGCCAGGCCATCGAAAGTATTCATTGATTATACGCAGTATGTATACGTGCCCGTGAATTCTGTGCGTGCGTGATCTTGTGTGCGTGATCATTTTTGTAAATACACATCTCATAACATCACTACAAAATTATGTAATACCTGTGTCACACGGGCATATTTGGAAGGCCTTCCAGTCAACGGCCTTCGAAACTCCACAACTCTATCGACTCAAAGGAGTTGTCGCGCTGCTACACGGCACATTTGAAAGGCCGTTTAGTGGTTCACGCGTTTCTCGCAAAATTGTGTGGCGCTGCGGATCTTTATTTTCGTTTTCATGTCGCCAAAAGTTAAACAACATTAAAACCACTTAAAAGCACTATAATTTCTTTTATGTTTGTTTATACGGCGAAATGGCGGCGATATGACGGCAGCCGGCAGCACATTGAGTAGAGGGAGAGTCTACTAGACAACATGGAGAATGGAATGAACACAAGCACGTCGCTGTTGTCGAGAGTATGTACAGTTTGCACATGTCAAGTGGTAAAAATACTTTATTGAAAAATAATAACACTCATGTATAGTATTTTTAGAGCATTTTGGTTCGATTTGTTCTTTCTAACCATGAGTACGAGCACACTGTGAACGAGAGGGTATGTTCGCGCTGTTTCCGCTTCCGTAGCTCAAAGGCCGTCGAGATTTCGATAGAGTTGTGGAGTGCTCCGTTGACTCGATATACTATTGACTCGACGGCCTTCGAAACCGCTCGTGTAGCAGTTCGAACTTGACCTTTGAGTCAACTGACTATCGGTTGGAAGGCCTTCGAAATGCCCGTGTGACACGGGTAAAGGTACCTCGGTCACATCATTATTGTAAATAACCATTGTGGACATTGTATATATTCGACAGCCTTTTACAGTTTCGCACGCACTGTTACTGTCATATACCTATGATAGTCCTATGCCTGAGGTAGAGATAAATGAGGACGGTGTTCTTGGCCTCTTGCGTAGGCTAGATGTAAAGAAATCACCTGGTCTTGACCAACTGCCCAATACCTTTTTTGAGTAGATATGCTGTATGGGTGGCCAAATATTTACATCACATTTTCGTCATATCTTTAAACACTGCAGTAATTCCTGATGATTGGCGCTCGACCAAAATCATTCCGGTGCATAAATCTGGCTCTCCTCTTGAAATTAACAACTACGGACCCGTGTATTTAACTAGCGCCTGTTGCAAATTATTCGAGCACATTATCTTTAAGGCCATTATTACTTACTTGGAAAATAATAATTTGCTTTATCCCCGACAACACGGCTTTAGATCTGGTTTATCTACTGTAACCCAACTAGCTGAAATAACGGATGAATTAATTAGTACACTCAATATAAAAGGCCAAACAGACGCTATTTTTTTTTTCAAAAGCATTTGATGTCGTCCCTCATCAAGATTTACTAACAAAACTAAAAGCAATTGGCAATGAACAGAAAGCAGTGGCATGGATTGAATCTTACTTAAGAGGTAGAAAGCAGTCTGTTGCCATAAATGGGAGGGTCTCCGAAGATTTGGATGTGTACTCGGGTGTTCCACAGGGCTCGGTCCTCAGGCCTCTCCTTTTCTTGGTAAATATTAATGATATTCACCTTTGCGTAGAACCACCAATCCCGATTAAACTATTTGCAGACGACTGTGTTGTATACACAGCCATAAATAACCTAGATGACCAAATTAAATTGAACAATTCTTTACAGTCCATTGATGCGTGGTGTGCAAGGCGGGACTTAAGAAAACACTTCTAAAACAGCTTCCAATACATTTAGCAACAAAAAAAAAGCCCCTTAACTTTACTTACTCTTTAGGTAATGTTACCATCACGAGAACCGACAAAGTTAAATATTTAGGCATTACACTTACAAGTAACTTCAATTGGGAACCGCATATTGAATATGTATGTCGGGGAGCGCTACAGAAATTGTCGTTTTTGAAAAGGAAACTGCGTAATACGCCTTCTGCAGTAAAACTAAATGGATACAAATCGCTAGTACGACCAAAATTGGAGTATGCATCGGTTATTTGGACCCCTTGCCGACAATACTTGATTAATAAAATCGAAAGAGTACAGAATTTAGCTTTGCATTTTATTTATTCTGATTACTCCCGTCACTCTAGTGTTAGCAACTTACGTAATAGGGCCAACCTACAAAAACTTGAGCAGCGCAGGATCATATCTAGATGAACATTTATTTACCAACTTTATCACGAAAACTTTAAACTATCACGGGAACGATATCTTGAGGATCCTTTCAAACGATCAGAGAGAACACATCACAGTAAAAGTATTAGACAACTAGTCAGCCACATTAATGTTCACAATTTCTATTTATTTCCTCGCGCAATTTATCGTTGGAATACGTTATCTGAGGAGGCAGTGAACTCCGTCTCGTTGGAATCATTTGTTCAAAGTGTTAGTATTATCAACCTGTGTTGAAATTCGAGTCCAATACTGGAGTACACTCCGAGTTGATGATATTGATGTTCGAGCATTCATTTATGTCATCTATGTCCAGTGTATTGCCATGTTTTTCCACTTTTGTATGTATTATATTTTTGCAACTATGTCAAGCACTTGATTTAAATTTACTTGTCTTGTTTGTATCCTAAGTATGTTCGGCAGCAGTGGTTGTGGCGGCGCGACTGCTTCTAATTATCGCCTTGAACTCTGTACAGATCTACTGACACTGTCACCTCCGGCTGATCGTCGTCTGCTGTCAGCGTGTATCAGGTGGTACACGTGTCAAGCCTGGCTGCATCCCTCTCGTGGCTGACTTGCTGAGCTGGCTTGGGCTGCATTTCTGCGCCTGCGGAGTCTGCATTTCCGCCACCTAGCGGGGAGGAGAGCCTTCATAAGGACCCACCTCTGGACGGCGCCGATCATTCGGCAGCAGTGGTTGTGGCGGCGCGACTGCTTCTAATTATCGCCTTGAACTCTGTACAGATCTACTGACACTGTCACCTCCGGCTGATCGTCGTCTGCTGTCAGCGTGTATCAGGTGGTACACGTGTCAAGCCTGGCTGCATCCCTCTCGTGGCTGACTTGCTGAGCTGGCTTGGGCTGCATTTCTGCGCCTGCGGAGTCTGCATTTCCGCCACCTAGCGGGGAGGAGAGCCTTCATAAGGACCCACCTCTGGACGGCGCCGATCATTCGGCAGCAGTGGTTGTGGCGGCGCGACTGCTTCTAATTATCGCCTTCAACTCTGTACAGGTTGGTGCTTTGCCAATCCTTTCTTTTTCTTCTTGTGCTCTGTCGTAGCCACTGCCGCTGCTGCCATTGTGTGTTGCGATTGCATCTTGTCATTATGCCTACAAATGCTGAATTGGCAAAGGAGATAGACGCTCTCCGTTCTGAGGTTGCGGCCATGCGAGACAGCCTTCAGACGTTCAATGCACTTTATGAATCAGTCAAAACCAGAAATGAAGCTCTCGCAAAAGAAAACAAGGCGTTGAGAGACGAAAACAAATCAGTGAAAGATGACTGCAGGCTATTCTCGCGGCGGCTTGCTGACGTTGAGCAATATTCACGGGCGAACAACGTCGAAATAAAAGGTATCCCGAAGACGGAAGGTGAGAGCTGCCTAGCTGTCGTGCAGGCCATTGGCGAGAAAGTTGGCTGCGCAATTGCTCCCAGTGATATAGACATAGCGCACCGTGTACCGGGAAAGCAGGGCACACATATTATTGCGCGGTTCTGCTCACGGTCAAAAAAAACAGACTTCGCGGTAAAAGCAAGAAAAGCAAGGCTAAACACAAGAGCTATTGGGCTTTCTGGGAATTCAGTTGCCCCCATCTACGTCAATGACCACCTGACGCCAGAGAATAAGCGACTTTTCGCACAGGCCCTTGAGCTGAAAAAAGCTAAGGGATGGAAATTTCTCTGGACAGATAATTGCATTATCAAGGCCAGGAAATCGGAAGATAGTAGAGTGCACCGCATCTCTGGCGTGGGTGATCTTGCCGTATTTAAATAACTTGTCATCGTATACGCACCTGTTTACCACTTCAGTCGCTGTACAGAATGAATTCGTCCATATTTTCATTCGAACGCACTAAAGCACTTCTCAAGGACAATGCGTCTGCATTCTCTTTAATTCATTTTAACATCCGGAGCCTTCGCAAACACTACGATGACGTTTGTGCTTTCTTTTCAGTCATCGATCACAGGTTTTCATTCATTTGTTTATCAGAAACTTGGTTGACCTCACATGACGGCGCCTTGTACGGAATCCCTGGCTACATATCGGAATATTGTCATCGTGAGGATAGTCGTGGTGGCGGTTCAGCTGTTCTTGTTGATTCTACTGTACCTTATCGGCGGCGACTTGACGTGTCATTAAGCACACCACTTTGTGAATCCGTATGCATTGAAATTGACCATCATCATCTGCCAATGACTAACCGTAACACCGTCATTCTATCACTTTACCGATCACCCTCTTCATCATATGCAGAATTTTGTGCAGAATTTGAAGTAATGTTAAATAAGTTAATTGAAGAGAACAAGAATGTAGTTATCTGTGGTGACATAAACATTAACATTGCTGATCAACACAGCCAATCCTGCTCTGAATATGTACGCTGTTTTCTTGGTTGCGGCTTTTCGTCAGTAATACGTACTCCAACTAGATATGATTCCAATACATTGATCGATCACATCTTGGTCAGTCTGCCTACCGATGATATTACAGCAGGAGTGTTGGACTATGCTATTACGGATCATTACCCGATATTTTTGTGTTTCGGGTCTAAAGAGTTCCACCGTATTAGAAATAACGTGCGCACTACTTCTGATTCAAAAAAATTTTTGGACACCATTCGAAACACTAATTGGAGCGAACTATATCACGAAAATAACCCCGAAACTGCATTCGAATCTTTTTCAACTAAGATAAGAGAATGTATCAGTCAGTCTTCTTCTGAAATCACGGTGAAGAAATGGTTTCGTACGCCTAGGAATCCTTGGATCACTAAGGCACTAATGAATTCTATAATGAAGAAAGATAATCTTCGCAGGAAGGTGAAGGCAGAACCATTTAATCATTCCCTAAAATGTCGGCTAAAAATTTATTCCAATACTCTGGGAGCTGCTCTGAGGCACGCTAAACGGGAATACTATCAAAATAAGATTAGAAATAATTGTGGCAACACCAGGCAGAAGTGGCAAGTAATTAAAGAATTTCTTAACAACAATGAGCCTAAAACACACCCAGCTGCCATAACTCTTAACGAAAACAGATACACGGATTCTGGTTCCATCGCTGAAGTTTTCAGTTCACATTTCAGTGCCCCTGTAGATACTAATAAAACCACTCAATCAGAACTCACACTGCCAAGTCTTCCACGTACTCCTCAATCTTTCTTTTTGTACCCCACGGCACCAGATGAAGTTAACGATATTATCCTATCATCAAAGAATACGGGCCCAGGTCTCGATCAAATTTGCGCTTCCAAAATTAAACTTGTATCAAATGAGCTTTCACCAATCTTAGCCTATTTAATCAATAAGCTTTTCTCAGCTGCTGTGTTTCCTCATAGCCTGAAAGCAGGTAAAATTATCCCGATTTTTAAGAAAGGTGATCGCGAATGCTCTAACAACTATCGCCCAATTTGCATTTTACCTTTCTTTAGTAAAGTAATTGAAAAACTAATCTACATCCGCTTAATGAAATACTTATCCAAATTTGACATATTATCTGATGACCAGTTTGGCTTCCGTCCAGGTTTTTCAACTGAGGTTGCACTAATTACTTTCACTGACAGAGTTAAATTGGCAATTGATGAAGGCCTACTTTTTGGAGCTGTGTTCATTGATTTTACTAAGGCCTTTGATACAATTAATCACAACATTCTCTTTCATAAACTTGACTGTTACGGAATATCTGGACCCCCCTTACAACTGATTAAAAGCTATCTTTCTAACCGGACGCAAGTTGTTCAAATAAATGATTCATTCTCATCTCCAAAAATCGGTAACGTTGGCGTTCCCCAGGGATCGATCCTGGGACCCCTCCTGTTTTTGTTATTTATAAATGATTTACCACTTCGTTTGAAACACACTAATGCTCTTCTCTATGCTGATGACACTACAATTTTTACCGCACATAAGGACCCACTCATACTACAACATTCACTAAACATCGACTTAGACAACGTTCACTCATGGTGTGAATCGAACGCATTACGTATCAATCCATCGAAGACTAATTTTATGGTGTTTCATTCCCCACAGTTATTGCCGAACATCTCTTCATTAGCGGTGACACTTGATGGACACTTCATTCATACATCTGCTTCCACAAAATTTCTTGGTGTAATATTAGATAAACATTTGAAATTCAGTGAGCATGCTCAGTCCTTAACCCAAAAAGTGTCTTTCGGTATTCATGTGATTATCAAAACACGGCCTTACTTTTCAACCGAAATCCTTCTTTCCTTATATTACTCATTTATTCACAGCCATCTGTCGTACTGCCTATCATCATGGGGAAATACGTATTGGTCGCATATAGGTCATCTTGAACGCTTACAAAAGCAAGCTTTAAGACTTATCACTTTCAACCCATTTTATCACCATCAGCCCCCATTTTTCGCAGTCTGAATATTTTGCCTCTGCGTAAACTTGTTAGCCACAAAATTCTTATAATCATGTTTCGTGTTTTAAATAATGAATTATACATTTCTAGCTTTTCTGATGTCACTCTTGTGAATACTAACAACACAAGGTTTTCAACTAACCGTAATCTACTTTTACCTAAAATACGTACAAACTATGGTCGAATGACGACAAGATTTTCATGTGTAACTCTGTGGAACAAGCTACCTTTTGACTTGAAATCATGCACAATGTACTCATTTTGTAAACGTCTTAAAATTGAATTGTTAAACGATTTGTGACTTTATTGTTTTCTTTTGATTTCTTTGTTTGAAGCAAATTGTCATTATTACTTATATTGCCCTACTCTTTTCTTTTCGCACACTTTTTTCTATATTTTGCTGCAATTTCACCACTGTTTGCTGACCAATGAACTAATCTTCTGTTTAATTTTTGTTAGGAGGTCCCCCTGACAGTTCTTACTTTGGGACCTCTGATTGTTCAATCACAATGCAAAACGATGTATATAACAAATGTATATATTTTGAATAAACTTCAAAAACTTCAAAAACTTCAAACTTGAATATCCACTCCTGCATGGGCCCGAGAAGGACCTGTAGTGTCTGTAAATAAATAGGGCCCGAGAAGGACCTGTAGTGTCTGTAAATAAATAAATATAATGTGACAATTAGTAACTGTGCGTTTCCGTGGGTCAATGTGGTTATATGTTAGTGAGTGTGGACTCAGACATTTCTTCGAAAACGTACCGTGTATACATGGCTGTATAAACGTACATACAGTGTACCGTGTATGCAGTGCACCGTACTTTGTATATGTTATCATCTTAGTGAATTGTGCTGACTCA